>NC_084737.1:2262751-2270251 GCF_033978785.1 Entelurus aequoreus
TAGCCTCCTAGAGGCGCAGGGTTGCCCTCGGCAGCGTCAAAACCTGCTGAGACCAGAACCACGTCCGGGGAAAACTCCTGGGCGATGGGCATCACCACGGTCCTGCACAACACAAACACACACACACACACACACACGACTGTAATCATGAAAAAGCCCAAATGCAGTAATGTACCATAGGTAGGGATGATGTTTGATAAGAAATTATCGAGTTCGAGTCTATTATCGAATCCTCTTATCGAACCGATTCCTTATCGAGTCCAGATAGGTTGTTGTATGTGGAAAAAAACACACAATATTTGGTTTAACAAAAGCTCACTTTTATTAATAAAATAAAAAAATAAAATCTAATAAATAAATAAATATTGACTGTTACCCACCTAAAAAAATAAAATAAAATAAATAAATATTGACTGTTGTTACCCAAAGTATATTAAGTGGGATTTTTCAGAGAAACAAATATATACAGTAACACAAAAACAACCTGTCTCTGTGATCACTATAGGTGTATAAATAATAATATAGTGTTAAATAAAATCAGTCCCTTGGGCACAAAACTGAAAATAATACAGCTCTCCAAAAAGTGCACTTCTGCTGCTATTGGAACATAATTGATTGATTGATTGAGACTTTTATTAGTAGGTTGCACAGTGAAGTACATATTCCGTACAATTGACCCCTAAATGGTAACACCCGAATAAGTTTTTCAACTTGTTTAAGTCGGGGTCCACTTAAATTGATTCATGATACAGATATATACTATCATATATACTATCATCATAATACAGTCATCACACAAGATAATCACATTGAATTATTTACATTATTTACAATCGGGTGTGGAGGGAGGGTGGGGGTGGGGTGGGGTGGGGGGGGTATGGACATCAAGTAGTGGACATAGAGAGAGAGAGAGAGAGAGAGAGAGAGAGAGAGAGAGAGAGAGAGATCAGAAGGCATAAGAAAAGGAAAAAGTATCTGCATTTGATTGTTTACATTTGATTATTATCAATCCGGGGAGGGTGTAAGTTTAGGGTTGTAGCTGCCTGGAGGTGAACTTTTATTGCGGTTTTGAAGGAGGATAGAGATGCCCTTTCTTTTATACCTGTTGGGAGTGCATTCCACATTGATGTGGCATAGAAAGAGAATGAGTTAAGACCTTTGTTAGTTCGGAATCTGGGTTTAACATGGTTAGTGGAGCTCCCCCTGGTGTTGTGGTTATGGCGGTCATTTACGTTAAGGAAGTAGTTTGACATGTACTTCGGTATCAGGGAGGTGTAGCGGATTTTATAGACTAGGCTCAGTGCAAGTTGTTTAACTCTATCCTCCACCTTAAGCCAGCCCACTTTGGAGAAGTGGGTAGGAGTGAGGTGTGATCTGGGGTGGAGGTCTAGAAGTAACCTGACTAGCTTGTTCTGGGATGTTTGGAGTTTAGATTTGAGGGTTTTGGAGGTGCTAGGGTACCAGGAGGTGGATGCGTAATCGAAAAAGGGTTGAACGAGAGTTCCCGCCAGAATCCTCAAGGTGCTTCTGTTGACCAGAGAGGAGATTCTGTAGAGAAATCTCGTTCGTTACTGTTTGTTATGATGCTTTGACATTTTTGCACTTTATTTCTTTATTGAAAGACAATTCTATGAAGAGAAAAGTTCTTTGCAAATGTGGTTACAATGCTAAAAAATGAAAAGTTAAAGTCGTAAAAGTGTTGGTCATGTGTTTGTACCCTGCTAAAATCTCTCAGTAAAGTTATTCGATGGATGATAGCTTTTGTTTTGAACTTTATTACACCTTGGAGCGCTTTTTCCCGTCCATTGTTTTCCTGCTTTCGCTATCTGCGCCTAATGACTGAGCTACGTGACGCCATTTCTTGTGATGTCCCACGGAGCATTTCTGGTCGGGACGGGATTCGAATAAAGAATCAACTCTTTTCCTTTACTATAGCGGTCTCGATAACGGGTACCGGTTCTCAAAAAGGGATTCGAGTTCGAGGACTCGGTTCTTTTCTTATCAAACAACCGGGAAAACCGGTTTCGAGTATCATCCCTAACCATAGGAGTCTTTTGATGGGGGAATAGTAAAGGCACAAGCTGATGATAGACTACTGCAACAACATAAGCTGCATGAGGCAACACCAACACATCTTTTCAAAAATACTTCTTGCTGACAACATCTGTGCTAAAAAAAAATCAACGTGCATCCAAATAAGTGGAGTTTAAAAAAAAGTCTGTCTACATAAAAACACATTTAAGAAGAATAGAATAGAATGGAATAGAGTTTTATTGTCATTATTACAGTGAACAGCTTCAAAGAACAACGGAATGGGAGCAGATCCCCTAAGGCAGTGGTCCCCAACCACCGGGCCGCACAACAAATTAAAAAATATATATATATATATATATTTTTTTTAAAATTAAAATCAACATAAAAAACACAATATATACATTATATATCAAAATAGATCAATACAGTCTGCATGGATACAGTCCGTAAGCACACATGATTGTGTTTCTTTATGAAAAAAAAAAATAAAAATTGAATTCCCCAACTGCTCAAGCGTCCTCTGCGCACGGCAAATCTATGCCACACACAAAATCAAATAAAAAATTAAAGCTGCAAGCAGCGTTGGTCGGGCCCGCATCTTTGGCTGGTGCTAGTCCTAAGTGTCCCAATACTTTTGTCCAGTGGTAGTCCTGAGTGAGACCTACATAGAGGTTTTTGTTTCATGTCTCTACGATATTCGCACTGGGAGTTAGAGGAAGTTGTGTCTGTGTTTTTTTTCCTAGGTGTTGCGGCACAGTGGTCTTTGAAGGCTCGTAAAATCAAAACCGTAGCACGAATCAAAACGCTTTCGTCGACTTTTAATCAGAAGGGTTCAATCTCTCTCCTGTAGAAGTTTGAAGCCGAAACGACAAACGCGCTCAGAGGAGATAATGTTTGATGTTTGGTGACCGGATTAAACAAAAAAATTTGATTTGAAGGAGGGATAGCAAACTTCCTGTTGATTTTTGCTGAAGGATGTCAATCTATGAAATGTAGGTCCAAGTGTGACCTACGTAGATGTTTTTGTTTCATGTCTCTAAGACGTTCCTACCGGAAGTTACAAGCAGTTTTGTCTGTGTTTTCCTCTGAGAAGCCGTTTTGTCTCTGTTTTATTCAAAAATTGCGCTAGAGCGCAATTTTGAGTTTTGGGGTTCGTTTTTCTTTTAGATCGCAATTTCCACCAGTCCCGATAAGTTTGGTGAGTTTTGAAGTATTTTAAGGGGGTGAAATTACAGCTCAAAGAGACAAAAATTAGTGTTTTTAGTACATTTTTGTCTTGAAGGGGAAATTGCCAACTTCTTGTTGGTTTTTGCCCGAGGATGTTAAATTATGAAATGTAGGTCTAAGTCAGACCTACATAAAGGTTTTTGTTTCATGTCTCTAAGACGTTCCTACCGGAAGTTACAAGCAGTTTTGTCTGTGTTTTCCTCTGAGAAGCAGTTTTGTCTCTGTTTTATTCAAAAATTGCGCTAGAGCGCAATTTTGAGTTTTGGGGTTCGGTTTTTTTTTAGATCGCAATTTCCACCAGTCCCGATAAGTTTGGTGGGTTTTGAAGTATTTTAAGGGGGTCAAATTACAGCTCAAAGAGGCAAAAATTAGTGTTTTTAGTACATTTTTGTCTTGAAGGGGAAATTGCCAACTTCCTGTTGGTTTTTGCCCGAGGATGGGATGTTAAATTATGAAATGTAGGTCTAAGTCAGACCTACATAAAGGTTTTTGTTTCATGTCTCAACGACCTTCCTAGTGGGAGTTACAGGCAGTTTGTTCAATTTGTCATCATTTTTAGCAGTTTGTCATCATTGTTCAAATATTGTAACGCTTTGAGGACGTGAATTCCATCCATCACTTTACTGAGCAAAAGTCTTTATTGTCGGCCATAAACACATCACCAAAACGTGAGTAAAAAAAATGATATCTAGCAAAAGTGGTCATTTTCTGCAGTACAAATCAGACCAAAAGTTGTTATATCAACAGCAGCCGCTCGCTCTGTCTCACTTGCGCCAACACATGCACATATGGCACTTAGCCAGTGATGCGTTTACAGCCGCACAAAAAGTGGGACAACTCCAACACCACACATAAAGTGTCATTCCAGGTCGTTAGTCTATGATTTACCAATCAAATGTGTGCTTATTCTAGTGTCATTTATTATGAATCTTCATTTATAAATATTAATCCTGAAATGCTGTTAGTATATTAAATAAATACTAATAAAAATCTGTTTTTTACAAACAGGAAGTTGCAGGAATGCACACATGATCCCCTGCTTACATCTCATTGTGCAACATGTGGATGTTTTAATGGCAACTAAATGCAATGTCTGAGGTGGGGACTTGTCCAGGGTGTACCCCGCCTTCCGCCCGAATGCAGCTGAGATAGGCTCCAGCACCCCCCGCGACCCCAAAAGGGACAAGCGGTACAAAATGGATGGATGGACTTTTTATTGTCAATATCGGCTGCTGAGTTTCATTTTTGAATGATTTCTGCTGTTGGTGTGCCTCTGGATTATTTTCATCCATCCATCCATTTTCTACTGTTTGTCCCTTTTTTGGGGGGTCGCCGGGGGTGCTGGAGCCTATCTCAGCTGCATTCGGGCGGAAGGCGGGGTACACCCTGGACAAGTCGCCACCTCATCGCGGGGCCAACACAGATAGACAACATTCACACACTAGGGACCATTTAGCGTTGCCAATCAACCTATCCCCAGGTGCACGTCTTTGGAGGTGGGAGGGGCCTATCCCCAGGTGCACGTCTTTGGAGGTGGGAGGGGCCTATCCCCAGGTGCACGTCTTTGGAGGTGGGAGGGGCCTATCCCCAGGTGCACGTCTTTGGAGGTGGGAGGGGCCTATCCCCAGGTGCACGTCTTTGGAGGTGGGAGGGGCCTATCCCCAGGTGCATGTCTTTGGAGGTGGGAGGGGCCTATCCCCAGGTGCATGTCTTTGGCGGATTATTTCAATGAAGAAAATGCGCCTCGGCTCAGAAAAGGTAGAACAACACCGTGATAGAGCATGGTATGCTGCAGTAGAACAACACCGCGATAGAGCATGGTATGCTGCAGTAGAACAACACCGTGATAGAGCATGGTATGCTGCAGTAGAACAACACCTGATAGAGCATGGTACGCTGCAGTAGAACAACACCGTGATAGAGCATGGTATGCTGCAGTAGAACAACACCGTGATAGAGCATGGTATGCTGCAGTAGAACAACACCGTGATAGAGCATGGTACGCTGCAGTAGAACAACACCGTGACAGAGCATGGTACGCTGCAGTAGAACAACACCGTGATAGAGCATGGTATGCTGCAGTAGAACAACACCGTGATAGAGCATGGTATGCTGCAGTAGAACAACACTGTGATAGAGCATGGTATGCTGCAGTAGAACAACACCGTGATGGAGCATGGTACGCTGCAGTAGAACAACACCGCGATAGAGCATGGTATGCTGCAGTAGAACAGAACAACACTGTAATAGAGCATGGTACGCTGCAGTAGAACAACACCGTGATAGAGCATGGCATGCTGCAGTACAACAACAATGTGATAGAGCATGGTACGCTGCAGTAGAACAACACCGTGACAGAGCATGGTATGCTGCAGTAGAACAACACCGCGATAGAGCATGGTAAGCTGCAGTAGAACAACACCGTGATAGAGCATGGTATGCTGCAGTAGAACAACACCGTGATAGAGCATGGTATGCTGCAGTAGAACAGAACAACACTGTAATAGAGCATGGTACGCTGCAGTAGAACAACACCGTGATAGAGCATGGTATGCTGCAGTAGAACAGAACAACACTGTAATAGAGCATGGTACGCTGCAGTACAACAACAATGTGATAGAGCATGGTACGCTGCAGTAGAACAACACCGTGATAGAGCATGGTATGCTGCAGTAGAACAACACCGCGATAAGAGCATGGTATGCTGCAGTAGAACAACACCGCGATAGAGCATGGTAAGCTGCAGTAGAACAACACCGTGATAGAGCATGGTATGCTGCAGTAGAACAACACCGTGATAGAGCATGGTATGCTGCAGTAGAACAACACCGTGACAGAGCATGGTACGCTGCAGTAGAACAACACCGCGATAGAGCATGGTACGCTGCAGTAGAACAGCACCGTGATAGAGCATGGTACGCTGCAGTAGAACAACACCGTGACAGAGCATGGTAAGCTGCAGTAGAACAACACCGTGATAGAGCATGGTATGCTGCAGTAGAACAACACCGTGATAGAGCATGGTATGCTGCAGTAGAACAGAACAACACTGTAATAGAGCATGGTACGCTGCAGTAGAACAACACCGTGATAGAGCATGGTATGCTGCAGTAGAACAGAACAACACTGTAATAGAGCATGGTACGCTGCAGTACAACAACAATGTGATAGAGCATGGTACGCTGCAGTAGAACAACACCGTGATAGAGCATGGTATGCTGCAGTAGAACAACACCGCGATAGAGCATGGTAAGCTGCAGTAGAACAACACCGTGATAGAGCATGGTATGCTGCAGTAGAACAACACCGTGATAGAGCATGGTATGCTGCAGTAGAACAACACCGTGACAGAGCATGGTACGCTGCAGTAGAACAACACCGCGATAGAGCATGGTACGCTGCAGTAGAACAGCACCGTGACAGAGCATGGTACGCTGCAGTAGAACAACAATGTGATAGAGCATGGTACGCTGCAGTAGAACAACACCGTGATAGAGCATGGTATGCTGCAGTAGAACAACACCGCGATAGAGCATGGTAAGCTGCAGTAGAACAACACCGTGACAGAGCATGGTATGCTGCAGTAGAACAACACCGTGATAGAACATGGTATGCTGCAGTAGAACAGGGCGCAAGAACATTGTATGAATGTTGGTGCTTGTGGAAAAAAAAAAAGGTTTCCATTGTACTGCAATTTTTTTTGAGGGTGGGGAACGAGAGAGAGGGGGGCGGGTGTTGTTGGCGAGCTGGAGTCAGTCGGCAAAGTTCAAAGCCAGAAGGCGCAAAGTCTGTTTCCTATTAGAGGCTGTCACTCTCCTCACGTCATGGACAACACGGAGAAGGAGGAAAACAGTCCATCTGGGATCCATTTACCTTCATTATTCTGCCCGGGGACTTTGGAGACACCCCCCCAGCCCCCATCCTGGTCTTTGTACACACACGTCAACACACGCTGCTGTCATGGCTGCACGCAGATGGACAACATGAGCTCATGGCGCGCACGCACAGATAAATCATCCATTCCTCCTCCGCCAATAAACACCAAACACGACTGAGAGGTCACCAGGAAATGGCTTCAGTGGCACGTTTTGTTTTGCAGGGGTCTTGTTAGGTTCTTACCCACCTAAGGGTGGTCATTACAATACAATCAATACAACATTAATAATATATCCATCCATCCATTTTCTACCGCTTATTCCCTTCGGGGTCGCGGGGGGCGCTGGAGCCTATCTCAGCTAC
>NC_084737.1:2272751-2315251 GCF_033978785.1 Entelurus aequoreus
GTTTTACTTGAACAACCAAAAAAACTGGCAATATTGTGATACAAGTCAGAATATTATATGACAAACGTCACCATTTTGCATTAAAAAGTAATAATTTTACATAAAAAAGTAAATATTATACATAAAAAAGTAAATCTTTTACATAAAAAAAGTAAATATTTTGAAATAAAGTAAATATTTTACATAAAAAAAGTAAATATTTTACATAAAAAAGAAAATATACATAAAAAAGTAAATATTTTACATAAAAAAGTAAATATTTTACATAAAAGTAATAATTTTACGAGAAAATATTGCAATATTACAGAAACAGAAAGAATATGAGAAATTGTTCTCAATTTAATAAGAAAAAAGTTGACGCATTGTGAAAAAAAGACTGCTTTTAGTTAATGTTGCACACACACACACACACACACACACACACACACACACACACACACACACACACACACACACACACACACCTAATTTGACAAGAAAAACTGAACATCTGTGCAATATTATGATAAAAGTTGGAATTTTACACAATAACAGTCGCAATTTTACAAGAATGTTGGCAATTTTCTGAAAAGAGTCGTAGTTTTACGCGACAAAAGTCACGATCTTGTAAGAAAACTTTAACATTCTGGCAATGTTATAATAATAATCGGAATTTTACTTGGTAAAATGATGACAAAAGTCATCATTTTACTCAAAAAAATTCACCGTTTTACTTGAACAACAAAAAAATTGGCAATATTGTGATACAAGTCAGAATTTTATATGACAAATGTCACCATTTTGCATTAAAAAGTAATAATTTTACATAAAAAAGTAAATATTATACATAAAAAGTAAATCTTTTACATAAAAAAGTAAATATTTTAAATAAAGTAAATATTTTACATAAAAAAGTAAATATTTTACATAAAAAAGTAAATATTATACATAAAAAAGTAAATATTTTACATAAAAAAGTAAATATTTTACATAAAAAAGTAAATATTTTAAATAAAGTAAATATTTTACATAAAAAAAGTAAATCTTTTACATAAAAAAGTAAATATTATACATAAAAAAGTAAATATTTTACATAAAAAAGTAAATATTTTAAATAAAGTAAATATTTTACATAAAAAAGTAAATATTTTATATAAAAGTAATAATTTTACGAGAAAATATTGCAATATTACAGAAACAGAAAGAATATGAGAAATTGTTCTCAATTTGAGAAGAAAAAAGTTGACGCATTGTGAAAAAAAGACTGCTTTTAGTTAATGTTGCACACACACACACACACACACACACACACACACACACACACACACACACACACACACACACACACACACACACACACACACACACACACACCTAATTTGACAAGAAAAACTGAACATTTGTGCAATATTATGATAAAAGTTGGAATTTTACCCAATGACAGTCGCAATTTTACAAGAATGTTGGCAATTTTCTGAAAAGAGTCGTAGTTTTACGCGACAAAAGTCACAATCTTGTAAGAAAACTTTAACATTCTGGCAATGTTATAATTAATAATCGGAATTTTACTTGGCAAAGTGATGACAAAAGTCATCATTTTACTGAAAAAAATTCACCGTTTTACTTGAACAACCAAAAAAATTGGCAATATTGTGATACAAGTCAGAATTTTATATGACAAATGTCACCATTTTGCATTAAAAAGTAATAATTTTACATAAAAAAGTAAATATTATACATAAAAAAGTAAATATTTTACATAAAAAAAGTAAATATTTTAAATAAAGTAAATATTTTACATTAAAAAAAGTAAATATTTTACATAAAAAAGTAAATATTATACATAAAAAAGTAAATATTTTACATAAAAAAGTAAAGATTTTAAATAAAGTAAATATTTTACATAAAAAAAGTAAATCTTTTACATAAAAAAGTAGAGTCACAATCTTGTAAGAAAACTTTAACATTCTGGCAATGTTATAATAATAATCGGAATTTTACTTGGCAAAATGATGACAAAAGTCATCATTTTACTCAAAAAAATTCACCGTTTTACTTCAACAACCAAAAAAATTGGCAATATTGTGATACAAGTCAGAATTTTATATGACAAACGTCACCATTTTGCATTAAAAAGTAATAATTTTACATAAAAAAGTAAATATCATACATAAAAAAAGTAAATATTTTACATAAAAAAAGTAAATATTTTAAATAAAGTAAATATTTTACATAAAAACAGTAAATATTTTACATAAAAAAGTAAATATTATACATAAAAAAGTAAATATTTTACATAAAAAAGTAAATATTTTAAATAAAGTAAATATTTTACATAAAAAAAGTAAATCTTTTACATAAAAAAGTAAATATTATACATAAAAAAGTAAATATTTTACATAAAAAAGTAAATATTTTAAATAAAGTAAATATTTTACATAAAAAAGTAAATATTTTACATAAAAAAGTAAATATTTTACATAAAAGTAATAATTTTACGAGAAAATATTGCAATATTACAGAAACACAAAGAATATGACAAATTGTTCTCAATTTGATAAGAAAAAAGTTGACGCATTGTGAAAAAAAGACTGCTTTTAGTTAATGTTGCACACACACACACACACACACACACACACACACACACACACACACACACACACACACACACACACACACACACGCACACACACACACACACACACACGCACTTTTGTATGTGTTACCTTCTTGAGAACTGAGAAAAATGCCTAATTTGACAAGAAAAACTGAACATTTGTGCAATATTATGATACAAGTTGGAGTTTTACTCAATGACAGTCGCAATTTGACAAGAAAAGCTTAAAATGTTGGCAATTTTTCTGAAAAGAGTCGTCATTTTGCTCGAGAAAAGTCACAATCTTACAAGAAAACTTCTGAATTTTGGAAATTTTATGCAAAGAGTCGTAATTATACCCGACAAAAGTCACAATTTTATAAGAAAACTTAAAAATTTGGGCAATGTTATAATAATCATCGAATGCAGCTGAGATAGGCTCCGGCACCCCCGCGACCCCGAACGGGACAAGCGGTAGAAAATGGATGGATGGATAATAATCATCGGAATTTTACTTGGCAAAATTATGACAAGTCATAATTTCACTCAAAAAAATGTCACTATTTTACAAGAACAACCAAAAAATTGGCAGCATTGTGATATAGTCTTTATATACATTTAAAAAAATACATATATATATATAATTAATTTTGGCCAAAGGGGGCGCATTTCAATTTCTTACACACACTTGTTATTTCATATGTTGACCAGAGGGGGAGCACTTCCTTCTTGATGTCTCAAGAAGGGTAAAAATATAATATAAGCACACGCACACGCACACGCACACGCACACACACACACACACACACACACACACACACACACACACACACACACACACACACACACACACACACACACGCTCACTTGTATGTGTGACCTTCTTGAGGCCTGAGTAAAATGCCTCCCTCTTTAGGACCAGCCTTTCTAGATATATAAAGATGTGTATTTACAACATTAATAATACATACATACTATGCAAATATAAAAACTATTCTTGTGAAAAATGAGTCGGAATTTCACAAGAAAAACTTAGAATTGTGGCAGTATTACAATAAAAGTCGTCATTTTACTCGACGCAAGTCAACATTTTACAAGAAAAACTGAACATTTGTGCAATATTATGATACAAGTTGGAATTTTACTCAATAGCAGTTGCAATTTTACAAGAATAGGCTTAATATGTAGGTAATTTTCTGAAAAGAGTCGTAATTTTACGCGACAAAAGTCACGATCTTATAAGAAAACTTTAACATTTTGGCAATGTTATAATAATAATCGGAATTTCACTTGGCAAAATGATGACAAAAGTCATCATTTTACTCAAAAAAAATCACTGTTTTACAAGAACAACAAAATAATTGGCAGTATTGTGACACAAGTCAGAATTGTATATGACAAACGTCACAATTTTGCGTTAAAAAGTAATAATTTTACATAAAAAAATAAATATTTTACATAAAAAAGTAAATAATTTCAAATAAAAAAGTAAATATTTTACATAAAAAAGTAAATATTTTAAATAAAAAAGTAAATATTTTCAATAAAAAAGTAAATATTTTACATAAAAAAGTAAATATTTTACATTAAAAAGTAAATATTTTAAATAAAAAAGTAAATATTTTACATAAAAAAGTAAATATTTTAAATAAAAAAGTAAATATTTTAAATAAAAAGTAAATATTTTACATAAAAAAGTAAATATTTTACATTAAAAAGTAAATATTTTAAATAAAAAAGTAAATATTTTACATAAAAAGTAATAATTTTACGAGAAAATATTGCAATATTACAGAAACAGAAAGAATATGAGAAATTGTTCCCAATTTGATAAGAAAAAAGTCGACGCATTGTGAAAAAAAGACTGCTTTTTAGTTTTTGGGTTTTTTTGTAATTAGTTTTTAATCTTCATTATTTACTTCAAGTATGTCTCTATATACATTTTTTTTAATTTTTTTTTTAAAATTAATTTTGGCCAAAAGGGTGCGCATTTCATTGGGACCATGATTTATGTCATCACCTCCTCATATGGAAGATACTTTTCCTTCTTCATGTCTCAAGAAGGGTAGGAATATAAGAACACACACACACACACACACACACACACACACACACACACACACACACACACACACACACACACACACACACACACACACACACACACACACACACACACACACACACACACACACACACACACACACACACACACACACACACACACACACATTCCCCCGTAACCACAAGAAGACCAACCATAAAAGCCCCCTAAAGAGAGAGCAACTAGCATATTTACCCACAGAAAGATGGGGGTGGGCAATTACCAAAGATCAAGCCTTGCAGGGGATGAAGGGTGCTTACAAAAGAATGCTTAAGAAAGAAGGACAACAATGCAGCTCTGAAGTCAACACACAATTTAGTCTGCATGAAAATGTGTTCCTCTGAACGTGTTTCTCGGAAGCAAGGCGTAGGAAAAAGTGCTTTGTTATGAAAAGGGAACCACTCACATCGACGTATTATTACATAGTTACAGTCACCATTTCATTATTATCAGGGGATTTTTCTTATTCACATGTGAATAATATAAATACAGTCTATTATACAGCATTATTCACATGTGAATAATATAAATACAGTCTATTATACAGCATTATACACATGTGAATAATATAAATACAGTCTATTATACAGCATTATTCACATGTGAGTAGTATAAATACAGTCTATTATACAGCATTATTCACATGTGAGTAATATAAATACAGTCTATTATACAGCATTATTCACATGTGAATAACATAAAAACAGTCTATCATACAGCAGTATTCACATGTGATTAATATAAATACAGTCAATTATACAGCATTATTCACATGTGAATAATATAAATACAGTGTATTATACAGCATTATTCACATGTGATTAATATAAATACAGTCAATTATACAGCATTATTCACATGTGAATAATATAAATACAGTCTATTATACAGCAGTATTCACATGTGATTAATATAAATACAGTCAATTATACAGCATTATTCACATGTGAATAATATAAATACAGTGTATTATACAGCATTATTCACATGTGATTAATATAAATACAGTCAATTATACAGCATTATTCACATGTGAATAATATAAATACAGTCTATTATACAGCATTATTCACATGTGAGTAATATAAATACAGTCTATTATACAGCATTATTCACATGTGAATAATATAAATACAGTCTATTATACAGCATTATTCACATGTGAATAATATAAATACAGTCTATTATTCAGCATTATTCACATGTGAATAATATAAATACAGTCTATTATACAGCATTATTCACATGTGAATAATATAAATACAGTCTATTATACAGCATTATTCACATGTGAATAATATAAATACAGTCTATTATACAGCATTATTCACATGTGAATAATATAAATACAGTCTATTATACAGCATTATTCACATGTGAATAATATAAATGAAGTCTATTATACAGCATTATTCACATGTGAGTAATATAAATACAGTCTATTATACAGCATTATTCACATGTGAATAATATAAATACAGTCTATTATACAGCATTATTCACATGTGAATAATATAAATACAGTCTATTATACAGCATTATTCACATGTGAATAATATAAATACAGTCTATTATACAGCATTATTCACATGTGAATAATATACCTGTGGCCCCCACCGCCACAGGTATCTTGGCAGTTTATGGGAAACACTGTGACACTATTGTTCTTTTTTTAATTTTTATAAATGTCTAATGATAATGTCAATGAGGGATTTTTAATCACTGCTATGTTGAAATTGTAACTAATATTGATACTGTTGTTGATAATATTCATTTTTGTTTCACTACTTTTGGTTTGTTGTGTGTGGTGTTTGTGTCTCCTCTCAAATGCTCTGTTTATTGCACTTCTGAGTGTTGCTGGCTCGGGTTTGGTTTTGGAATTGGATTGCATTGTTATGGTAAAAAAAAGAAAATCGATTTTTGAAAAATGAGAATCGATACTGAATCATACAACGTAAGAATGGCGATTTGAATTTGAATCGATTATTTCCCACACCCCTACCAGGCACGTTCTCAGTTGGTTATTTATGCCTCATATAACGTACACTTATTCAGCCTGTTGTTCACTATTTATTTATTATTATTATTTATTTTAAATTGCCTTTCAAATGTCTATTCTTGCTGTTGGCTTTTATCAAATACATTTCCCCCCAAAATGCGACTTATACTCCAGTGCGACTTATATATGTTTTTTTCCTTCTTTATTATGCATTTTTGGCCGGTGCGACTTATACTCCGGAGCGACTTATACTCTGAAAAATACGGTACAAGACTTGCAGAAAACAAAACAGATAAGAGATGCAAAGCACCAGTGTAAAAAAGGTATTACCTGTTTAAAATAGTTGAATGATTTTAGTAAGAACACGAGCACAAAAGTGTAATAACGTACAACAGGGGTCACCAACGCGGTGCCCGCGGGCACCAGGTAGCCCGTAAGGACCCGATGAGTCGCCCGCTGGCCTGTTCTAAAAATAGCTCAAATAGCAGCACTTACCAGCGAGCTGCCTCTATTTTTTAAATGTTATTTATTTACTAGCAAGCTGGTCTCGCTTTGCCTGACATTTTTAATTCTAAGAGAGACAAAACTCAAATAGAATTTGAAAATCCAAGAAAATATTTTAAAGACTTGGTCTTCACTTGTTTAAATAAATTCATTAATTGTTTTACTTTGCTTCTTATAACTTTCAGAAAGACAATTTTAGAGAAAAAATACAACCTTAGGATTTTTAAACACATATACCTTTTTACCTTTTAAATTCCTTCCTCTTTTTTCCTGACAATTTAAATCAATGTTCAAGTAAATTTATTTTTTTATTGTAAAGAATAATAAATACATTTTAATTTAATTCTTCATTTTAGCTTCTGTTTTTTCGACGAAGAATATTTGTGAAATATTTCTTCAAACTTATTATGATTAAAATTCAAAAAAATTATTCTGGCAAATCTAGAAAATCTGTAGAATCAAATTTTAATCTTATTTTAAAGTCTTTTGAATTTCTTTTAAAATTTTTGGTCTGGAAAATCTATAAGAAATAATGATTTGTCTTTGTTAGAAATATAGCTTAGTCCAATTTGTTATATATTCTAACAAAGTGCAGATTGGATTTTAACCTATTTAAAACATGTCATCAAAATTCTAAAATTAATCTTAATCAGGAAAAATGACTAATGATGTTCCATACTTTTTTTTTTTTTTTTCCAAAAAGATTCGAATTAGCTAGTTTTTCTCTTCTTTTTTTCGGTTGAATTTTGAATTTTAAAGAGTCGAAATTGAAGATAAACTATGTTTCAAAATGTAATTGTCATTTTTTTCGTGTTTTCTCCTCTTTTAAACCGTTCAATTAAGTGTAAATATCATTAATTATTAATAATAACAGAGTTAAAGGTAAATTGAGCAAATTGGCTATTTCTGGCAATTTATTGAAGTGTGTATCAAACTGGTAGCCCTTCGCATTAATCACTACCCAAGAAGTAGCTCTTGGTTTCAAAAAGGTTGGTGACCCCTGACGTACAACGTCCTGGTGTATTACTGCTTTAACGACAGGAAGTGACAAGAATAATTGCTGAATAGTTATTGCACTTTGTAGACGAGACCCCGCTATTTCCAATAATGTCTGCAAGATTAGCACCCTAACCCCTTTTCCAGGGAGTTTGCGCTTGCCAGTTTTCCTCTGGGCGCATCCAGACAAGCAGAAAGTCTTCCACTTGAAACTTTATTGCTGCCAACCACCCGCAAATGGCCATTAGCCAGCCGGCGTGCAGGAAGTAACGGTCCACGAGATGCGGGGGCCGTTTTACTGCCAAAAAGGTATTTGGGGGTTGGGGTGTGCCAGACGCATGTTGTGCAAATGACAGAGATGATCAATTACGTACGTCAGAGCATTGTGAAACTCAGTTGAGATCCTCTGGCTCAGTAATGATAAATATGTGTCTTATAAGGATAAAGTGCTGTCACTTATTTGTCATTTGACCCATTTTTTATTTTTTTAAATCAAGCGTGGAACAAAATGTCCATTGGATTCTCTGAGGATTAACAAACAATAATTTATTCTACTATTATATAATGTTACTATTAATCATGTTGGCAATCGCACAACTTGATGGCTCTAATGTTCCATGCACACACACACACACACACACACACACACACACACACACACACACACAATCACCACTTTACAGAGACCAGCAGATGGCGCTATTCTATCAGGCTAACCAAGTTTGCTGCCTAAAAGTAAGTAAGTACATGTTATATATATATATATATATATATATAGAGCACTTCTCTCAGACACAATTATGTCATTACAAATAAATAGCAGCATACAGCATTATTTATATATATATACATATATATATATATATATATATATATATATATATATATACATATATATACATATATATATATATATATATATATATATATATATATATATATATATATATATATATATATATATATATATATATATATATATATATATATATATATATATATATATATATATATATATATATATATATGTATATATACTGTGTATATATATATACCGTACAGGTATATATACTGTGTGTGTGTATATATATATATATATATATATATATATATATATGTATATATATATATATATATATATATATATATATATATATATATATACACACACACAGTGTATATACTGTGTATATATATATATATATATATATATATATATATATATATATATATATATATATATATATATATATATATATATATATATATATATATATATATATATTACGGCTGCAACAACTAATCGATTACATCGATTAAAATCGATTAAATCGATTAAAATCGATTATTAAAATAGTTGCCGATTAATTTAGTCATCAATTCGTTGGATCTATGCTATGCGCAGAGGCTTTTTTTAATACTTTTTTTTTTTTTTTAAATAAACCTTTATTTATAAACTGCAACATGTACAAACAGCTGAGAAACAAAAATCAAAATAAGTACGGTGCCAGTATGCTGTTTTTTTCCAATAAAATACTGGATAGGATAGAAATGTAGTTCGTCTCTTTTATCCGATTATCAATCGATTAATCGAAGTAATAATCGACAGATTAATCGATGATCAAATTAATCGTTAGTTGCAGCCCTAATATATATATATATATATATATATATATATATATATATATATATATATATATATATATATATATATATATATATATATATATATATATATATATATATACATAAACAGGCCAAAAGTTTGGACACACCTTATATATATATATATATATATATATATATATATATATATATATATATATATATATATATATATATATATATATATATATATATATATATATATATATATATATATATATATATATATATAAGGTGTGTCCAATGATTTAAGAACACTTTTTACATGAGAGCAATAAATGGTAAATGGGTTATACTTGTATAGCGCTTTTCTACCTTCAAGGTACTCAAAGCGCTTTGACACTATTTCCACATTCACCCATTCACACACACATTCACACACACATTCACACACACATTCACACACTGATGGCGGGAGCTGCCATGCAAGGCCCTAACCACCACCCATCAGGACCAAGGGTGAAGTGTCTCGCTCAAGGACACAACGGACGTGACTAGGTTGGTAGAAGGTGGGGATCGAACCGGGAACCCTCAAGTTGCTGCATGTGAGCTGTGTGCTTGGTATTTGTATGTATTTTATGTATTTATCCATGTTTTTATGTGTTATTATGAATTTGCAGTAAATTAGTTTGGCTTTCAATTTTGTTGTACAATGACAATAAAGATATATTGTATTCTATTCTATGTACTTAAAAAAAAAGGCGAAATAACTGAAAACAAAAAACAAAAACAAAAAAAATAACAGTAAAAAACCCAAAACATTGTCACACTAAATGATGTCATCGTCAGATTTAGACTTAGACTTACACTTCTTTTTTATTGTCATTCAAATTTGAACTTTACAGCACAGATAAGAACAAAATTTCGTTACATTAGCTCATGGTAGTGCAGGATAAAAAAAGCAATAAGGTGCATATCAGCAGATGACTTTATGAATTTCTTTAATAAGAAAATTGAACTCATCAGAAAAGAGATTAAAGACAATGCATCCCAGCCACAACTGGGTTCTATTAACACAAATATGACTGTATATACGACGGACACTGCCCTCCAAAATAGTTTCTCTCTCTTTGATGAAATAACATTGGAGGAATTATTAAAATGTGTAAATGGGACAAAACAAACAACATGTTTACTTGACCCAATTCCTGGGAAACTTATCAAGGAGCTTTTTGTTTTATTAGGTCCATCAGTGTTAAATATTATAAACCTATCACTTTCCTCTGGTACTGTTCCTCTAGCATTCAAAAAAGCGGTTATTCATCCTCTACTCAAAAGACCTAACCTCGATCCTGACCTCATGGTGAACTACCGGCCGGTGTCCCACCTACCGTTTATCTCTAAAATTCTCGAAAAAATTGTCGCACAGCAGCTAAATGAACACTTAGTGACTAACAATCTCTGTGAACCTTTTCAATCCGGTTTCAGGGCAAATCACTCTACGGAGACAGCCCTCGCAAAAATGACTAATGATCTATTGCTGACGATGGATTCTGATGCTTCATCTATGTTGCTGCTTCTTGATCTTAGCGCCGCTTTCGATACTGTTGATCATAATATTTTATTAGAGCGTATCAAAACGCGTATTGGTATGTCAGACTTAGCCTTGTCTTGGTTTAACTCTTATCTTACTGACAGGATGCAGTGTGTCTCCCATAACAATGTGACCTCGGACTATGTCAAGGTAACGTGCGGAGTTCCCCAGGGTTCAGTTCTTGGCCCTGCACTCTTTAGTATTTACATGCTGCCGCTGGGTGACATCATACGCAAGTACGGTGTTAGCTTTCACTGTTATGCTGATGACACCCAACTCTACATGCCCCTAAAGCTGACCAACACGCCGGATTGTAGTCAGCTGGAGGCGTGTCTTAATGAAATTAAACAATGGATGTCCGCTAACTTTTTGCAACTCAACGCTAAGAAAACGGAAATGCTGATTATCGGTCCTGCTCAACACCAACATCTATTTAATAATACCACCTTAACATTTGACAACCAAACAATTAAACAAGGAGACTCGGTAAAGAATCTGGGTATTATCTTCCACCCAACTCTCTCGTTTGAGTCACACATTAAGAGTGTTACTAAAACGGCCTTCTTTCATCTCCGTAATATCGCTAAAATTCGTTCCATTTTGTCCACAAGCGATGCTGAGATCATTATCCATGCGTTTGTTACATCTCGTCTCGATTACTGTAACGTATTATTTTCGGGCCTCCCTATGTCTAGCATTAAAAGATTACAGATGGTACAAAATGCGGCTGCTAGACTTTTGACAAAAACAAGAAAGTTTGATCATATTACGCCTATACTGGCTCACTTGCACTGGCTTCCTGTGCACTTAAGATGCGACTTTAAGGTTTTACTACTTACGTATAAAATACTACACGGTCAAGCTCCTGCCTATCTTGACGATTGTATTGTACCATATGTCCCGGCAAGAAATCTGCGTTCAAAGAACTCCGGCTTATTAGTGATTCCCAGAGCCCAAAAAAAGTCTGCGGGCTATAGAGCGTTTTCTATTCGGGCTCCAATACTATGGAATGCCCTCCCGGTAAAAGTTAGAGATGCTACCTCAGTAGAAGCATTTAAGTCTCATCTTAAAACTCATTTGTATACTCTAGCCTTTAAATAGACTCCCTTTTTAGACCAGTTGATCTGCCGTTTCTTTTCTTTTCTTTTCTACTCTGCTCCGGGGTGGACCGCTAGCCTGTCCATCAGATGGGGACATCTCTACGCTGCTGACCCGTCTCCACTCGGGATGGTTCCCGCTGGCCCCACCATGGACTGGACTTTCGCTGATGTGTTGGACTTCCACAATATTATGTCAGACCCACTCGACACCGAGGATGTCGTTGTGGCTTGTACAGCCCTTTGAGACACTAGTGATTTAGGGCTATATAAATAAACATTGATTGATTGATTGATATATAAATAAATAAATATATATAAATAATATATAAATATTAGGGCTGCAACTAGCGATTAATTTGATAATCGATTAATCTGTCGAATATTACTTCGATTAATCGATTAATAATCGGATAAAAGAGACAAACTAGCCCAAGCACATTTGCATTCTGAGTAATCACGTATTGTGATACTGGGGCTGCTTGCATAATATGTGTGACCCCCTCCCTTTAGAGGCAGCCTCACTGATGTTACCTAGGGAACTCCCGAATAAATAGAGGAGCGCGTGGGACTGCCCCTCAGAGTGTGGTGGGAGACAGTAACTGAGTGTGCAGCCCCAAACGTTTCTCCTCATGAGCAAAATTGAACTCTGTCTCCGCTTGATTCCTTGCTTCTTGTCTCTTTTAATAGATAGTTCGGTGTTTGAACCTGACAATCTTCAAAGTTCCTAATGACATCTCTGAGTGGAAGCATGTTGAGGGTAAAAAGGATAGGCCCCAAAATTGAACCCTGGGGCACCCCGCATGACAGCCACAGAGAAAGATCAATCTGCCAAATATGATTTAAAGCAGGAGTCACCAACCTTTTTGAAAGCAAGAGCTACTTCTTGGGTAGTGATTAATGCGAAGGGCTACCAGTTTGATACACACTTAAATAAATTGCCAGAAATAGCCAATTTGCTCAATTTACCTTTAACTCTATGTTATTATTAATAATTAATGATATTTACACTTAATTGAATGGTTTAAAAGAGGAGAAAACACGAAAAAAAATTACAATTAAATTTTGAAACAGTTTATCTTCAATTTCGACTCTTTAAAATTCAAAATTCAACCGAAAATAGAGAAAAACTAGCTAATTTGAATCTTTTTGAAAAAATAAAAAAAATAATTTATGGAACATTAGTAATTTTTCCTGATTAAGATTAATTTTAGAATTTTGATGACATGTTTTAAATAGGTTAAAATCCAATCTGCACTTTGTTAGAATATATAACAAATTGGACCAAGCTATATTTCTAACAAAGACAAATCAGTATTTCTTCTAGATTTTCCAGAACAAAAATTTTAAAAGAAATTCAAAAGACTTTGAAATAAGATTCAAATTTGATTCTACAGATTTGCTGGATTTGCCAGAATAATTTTTTTGAATTTTAATCATAATAAGTTTAAAGAAATATTTCACAAATATTCTTCGTCGAAAAAACAGAAGCTAAAATGAAGAATTAAATTAAAATGTATTTATTATTCTGTACAATAAAAAAAATAAATTTACTTGAACATTGATTTAAATTGTCAGGAAAGAAGAGGAAGGAATTTAAAAGGTAAAAAGGTATATGTGTTTAAAAATCCTAAAATCATTTTTAAGGTTGTATTTTTTCTCTAAAATTGTCTTTCTGAAAGTTATAAGAAACAAAGTAAAAAAAAAAAGTGAAGACCAAGTCTTTAAAATATTTTCTTGGATTTTCAAATTCTATTTGAGTTTTGTCTCTCTTAGAATTAAAAATGTCGGGCAAAGCGAGACCAGCTTGCTAGTAAATAAATACAATTTAAAAAATAGAGGCAGCTCACTGGTAAGTGCTGCTATTTGAGCTATTTTTAGAACAGGCCAGCGGGCTACTCATCTGGTCCTTACGGGCGACCTGGTGCCCGCGGGCACCGCGTTGGGGACCCCTGATTTAAAGCATTGGAATGTTGTCCCTGAAACGCCCACCCAGTCCCTCGGCCGGTCTACAAGGATTTTGACGATCACCGGCGTCAAAACTCAGCGCTCAGATGGAGCAGAACCAATTATCGCACAATTCCCAGCATCCATGATGTCATCGGAGGCCACGAGAAGAGAGATTCTTGTGACGACGAGCGCACTGAAACGCATCAAAGGTGTTGTGTTGAGACTCGGGCTGCCAGGTAGAAGCTGGGCGTGCTGCACTGTAACTTGTGGCAAGGCAGTGGTGAGCATTTTACCCAGCAAATATAAGTTGTAGTGAACAGTTTTGATATGTTTTTATACATGTAGCTTGTTTTATCCTGCACTACCATGAGCTAATGCAAGGCAATTTTGTTTTTATCTGTACTGCAAAGTTCAAATTTGAATGACAAATAAAAGGAAGTCTAAGTCTTATAAAAAATAATCCTCCCTATTGGTGTAAAGAAGTTGTTCTCAATTATTGTCTGTCATGCCCCCCCCCCCCTTAGGGGCCAGACATTTGTTCACGGCCCTCTAGCTGAAATAATCCAGCGTTCTGCGGACAAAACCAAGACCTTTGTTGTATTTCCTGTTCATTCATTCCGGTTATCATCATGTTTTGTTTTCCTTGTTTTTGGCCTCACCTCCTTTTTTCATTTCAATCCTGTCATAAACTCCTACATCTCTATTCCCTCTACAGCAGGAGTTCCTAACCTTTTTGACATTGAAGCCCAACTTCTCCACTACATAGGGCCCCGGAGCCCATTCAAATATTAACAGTGAATTAGTCATCTTAATCTTGATTTTACAAACCCCGTTTCCATATGAGTTGGGAAATGGTGTTAGATGTAAATATAAACGGAATACAATGATTTGCAAATCCTTTTCAAGCCATATTCAGTTGAATATGCTACAAAGACAACATATTTCATGTTCAAACTCATAAACTTGATTTACTTTTTGCAAATAATAATTAAGTTAGAATTTCATGGCTGCAACACG
This sequence comes from Entelurus aequoreus, assembly GCF_033978785.1. Classification (NCBI taxonomy): domain Eukaryota; kingdom Metazoa; phylum Chordata; class Actinopteri; order Syngnathiformes; family Syngnathidae; genus Entelurus; species Entelurus aequoreus. Next base: position 2,288,193 of record NC_084737.1, read on the forward strand.
TGCCAAAGTAGTTGGGAAAGGGCATGTTCACCACTGTGTTACATGGCCTTTCCTTTTAACAACACTCAGTAAAGGTTTGGGAAGTGAGGAGACACATTTTTGAAGTGGAATTCTTTCCCATTCTTGCTTGATGTACAGCTTAAGTTGTTCAACAGTCCGGGGGTCTCCCTTCTGCTATTTTAGGTGCCACACATTTTCAATGTCTGGACTACAGGCAGGCCAGTCTAGTACCCGCACTCTTTTACTATGAAGCCACGTTGATGTAACAATGTGGCTTGGCATTGTCTTGCTGAAATAAGCAGGGGCGTCCATGGTAACGTTGCTTGGATGGCAACATATGTTGCTCCAAAAGCTGTATGTACCCTTCAGCATTAATGGTGCCTTCACAGATGTGTAAGTTACCCATGTCTTGGCCACTAATACACCCCCATACCATCACACATGCTGCCTTTTACACTTTGCACCTAGAACAATCCGGATGGTTCTTTTCCTCTTTGGTCCGGAGGACACGACGTCCACAGTTTCCAAAAACAATTTGAATTGTGGACTCGTCAGACCACTTTTCCACTTTGTATCAGTCCATCTCAGATGAGCTCAGGCCCAGCGAAGCCGACGGCGTTTCTGGGTGTTGTTGATAAACGGTTTTCGCCTTGCATAGGAGAGTTTTAACTCGCACTTACAGATGTAGCGACCAACTGTAGTTACTGACAGTGGGTTTCTGAAGTGTTCCTGAGCCCATGTGGTGATATCCTTTACACACTGATGTGGCTTGTTGATGCAGTACAGCCTGAGGGATGGAAGGTCACGGGCTTAGCTGCTTACGTGCAGTGATTTCTCCACATTCTCTGAACCCTTTGATGATATTACGGAGCGTAGATGGTGAAATCCCTAAATTCCTTGCAATAGCTAGTTGAGAAATGTTCATAAACTGTTCAACAATTTGCTCAGGCATTTGTTGACAAAGTGGTGACTCTCGCCCCATCCTTGTTTGTGAATGACTGAGCATTTCATGGAATCTACTTTTATACCCAATCATGGCACCCACCTGTTCCCAATTTGCCTGCACACCTGTGGGATGTTCCAAATAAGTGTTTGATGAGCATTCCTCAACTTTATCAGTATTTATTGCCACCTTTCCCAACTTCTTTGTCACGTGTTGCTGCCATCAAATTATAAAGTTAATGATTATTTGCAAAAAAAAAAAAATGTTTATGAGTTTGAACATGAAATATGTTGTCTTTGTAGCATATTCAACTGAATATGGGTTGGAAATCATTGTATTCCGTTTATATTTACATCTAACACCATTTCCCAACTCATATTTCAATAATTATATCTACCCCGGCAAGAAATCTTATTAGTGATTCCCAGAGCCCCAAAAAAAGTCTGCGGGCAAAAGAGCGTTTTCTATTGGGGCTCCAGAACTCTGGAATGTTCTAGCAGTAACAGTTAGAGATGCTACCTCAGTAGAAGCATTTAAGTCCTATCTTAAAACTCATTTGTATACACTACAGCAGGGGTCACCAACGCGGTGCCCGCGGGCACCAGGTAGCCCGTAAGGACCAGATGAGTAGCCCGCTGGCCTGTTCTAAAAATAGCTCAAATAGCAGCACTTACCAGTGAGCTGCCTCTATTTTTTAAATTGTATTTATTTACTAGCAAGCTGGTCTCGCTTTGCCCGACATTTTTAATTCTAAGAGAGACAAAACTCAAATAGAATTTGAAAATCCAAGAAAATATTTTAAAGACTTGGTCTTCACTTGTTTAAATAAATTCATTATTTTTTTACTTTGCTTCTTATAACTTTCAGAAAGACAATTTTAGAGAAAAAATACAACCTTAAAAATGATTTTAGGATTTTTAAACACATATACCTTTTTACCTTTTAAATTCCTTCCTCTTCTTTCCTGACAATTTAAATCAATGTTCAAATAAATTTTTGTTTTATTATTGTAAAGAATAATAAATAAATTTTAATTTAATTCTTCATTTTAGCTTCTGTTTTGTCGACGAAGAATATTTGTGAAATATTTCTTCAAACTTATTATGATTAAAATTCAAAAAAATTATTCTGGCAAATCTACAAAATCTGTAGAATCAAATTTAAATCTTATTTCAAAGTCTTTTGAATTTCTTTTAAAATTTTTGTTCTGGAAAATCTAGAAGAAATAATGATTTGTCTTTGTTAGAAATATAGCTTGGTCCAATTTGTTATATATTCTAACAAAGTGTAGATTGGATTTTAACCTATTCAAAATATGTCATCAAAATTCTAAAATTAATCTTAATCAGGAAAAATTACTAATGATGTTCCATAAATTATTTTTTAAAGTTTTTCTCTGCTTTTTTTCGATTGGATTTTGAATTTTAAAGAGTCGAAATTGAAGATAAACTATGTTTCAAAATTTAATTGTCATTTTTTTCCTTTTTACTCCTCTTTTAAACCGTTCAATTAAGTGTAAATATCATTAATTATTAATAATAACATAGAGTTAAAGGTAAATTGAGCAAATTGGCTATTTCTGGCAATTTATTGAAGTGTGTATCAAACTGGTAGCCCTTCGCATTAATCACTACCCAAGAAGTAGCTCTTGCTTTCAAAAAGGTTGGTGACCCCTGATGTAGCCTTTAAATGGGCCGGGCAGAGCAGAAAAGAAAGGGCAGATCAACTGGTCTAAAAAGGGGGTCTATTTAAAGGCTAGAGTATACAAATGAGTTTTAAGATGGGACTTAAATGCTTCCACTGAGGTAGCATCTCTAACTGTTACTGCTAGAACATTCCAGAGTTCTGGAGCCCCAATAGAAAACGCTCTATAACCCGCAGACTTTTTTTAGGGGCTCATACAGTTCCGTACAAAGCGTCAAGGCTGTCTGTTGAATTGTGTTTCGGTGTCCTACCTGAACGCTGCAAGGTACTCCGCGTCCCCCATGGGAGGCTCCAGTCCTCCCGTCCACGCCACGTTCACGTTGAAGCCCTCCCCGGCGCCAGACCCCACCTGAAACCCAGCACCCCCACCAAAGAAATTGAGTCCGAGTCTACTGCATGTGTGCAGACGTGCGGCCGCGCTCTACCTCCGCCGGTGAGCCGCTGCCAGGAAAGAAGTTGCCGTGGTCGTAGCGGTGAAGCGACAGGTAGAGGACGCTGGGGTCATTGTAGAAAACCTCCTGGGTGCCGTTACCGTGGTGAACATCCTGGTGACGAGACCGCAACAACAATAAACGGCATGTGATGTTTTAATTCCTTGCAGTGGCTCTGCGTTTTCCTGTTAGAAAGTGTAAACGTGGTCAATGAGAGTAGGTTCACTCTTGTGTAACGTTCATTTTGTTGTTACTCAGCCAGCGTTTGTGGGTCTGATGGACCCCCTTGCATTTTGTGGCTTTTAATGCCTCACAATCAAAGACTTTTATGTTCAAATACTGAACAGATTGGAATAAGGTAAACATCTGTTCAGTATTTGAACATAAAAGTGTTTGATTGTGAGGCATTAAAAGCCACAAAATGCAAGGGGTCCATCAGACCCACAAACGCTGGCTGAGTAACAACAATATGAACGTTCTCTGGCAGTTTCTGCATCCCACAGGGATTCTTCTTTTGTGTTTCTGCACCTGCGGTTCCCACGCAAGGTTGCAACATTGTTTGTCAACACTGTCTGCTCTCATTTTCTCACACATTTGACCCTCTGATGTTCTGTGTGCCTACACATTGTCCTCCTCCTGTCTAGGCTTGTTTAAAATAGGGCCCGCGGCCCATTAAGGTTCTTCTTTTGTGTTTCTGCACCTGCGGTTCCCACACAAGGTTGCAACATTGTTTGTCAACACTGTCTGCTCTCATTTTCTCGCACATTTGACCCTCTGATGTTCTGTGTACCTACACTTTGTCCTCCTCCTGTCTAGGCCTGCTGTGTGTGTGTGTGTGTGTGTGTGTGTGTGTGTGTGTGTGTGTGTGTGTGTGTGTGTTCTGGCAATGCTTACTTAATGGGGACATCACTCTGTTTACACAGTCACCTTTAGGGGACCTCTGACGGTATGGGGACAAAAAAACAGGTCTCCTAAAGGGAAACCGTTTTAAATGATAGTCAGATCCATTCTGAAGATGCCTAAGTGATGTTTTATTATTTTTTTTTTTTTTTTTTAAAGTGATTTTTAAGCTTTGGCCCATAAAATCTGTTTACTGGTTAGTTTGAGTGTGAGACATTTGCACAGCAGACCCCTCATTGGGCTGTAGCTGGTACTGCACTCGCTGCTCTGCTCACACTTCTTCCGTGCATAGTTCATCTTTTCCACCTGGTCCCCATAACAAAGGTAGAAAAATATGATTAGATTAGATTATGAAGTATGATAAAGTATGATTCACATTCAGAATTATCCATCCTTCTATATATGGTAGTTGGAGTTGCAGACAACTTCATTACTGCTAAATAGCAGTTTTCAGTCATGTCACAGAAGATGCAGGATTTGCTTGAACATTTAAGTGGTGAAACTTCCTATAAGAGGACAGCTGTAGTGCTGTATTCTGACCATCATGTCATATTTACTTTCAACTTTTAATTTTTTTTAAATGGTCCTCAGTTGTCACGTACAAATTTGTGTGAATTATGCAAAATGATTTCAATGTGGTCCCCATGAACCATATGAAGTCTTTTTCCCCAGGGTGCCCAGCAAGAATGATCAGCACATGACTTCATCAAACCAGAGATTTAAAGACGTGTACGAGCTAACTGGCCAGTGGACATTTTACACCATTTTTTGTATGCCTCCACAACCTGTAGAAAGGCTGGTCCCCACAAGTCATGATCAAAAACTTGCTCCCCATTCCAAATGATAACCAGAATGTGTGTGTGTGTGTGTGTGTGTGTGTGTGTGTGTGTGTGTGTGTGTGTGTGTGTGTGTGTGTGTGTGTGTGTGTGTGTGTGTGTGTGTGTGTGTGTGTGTGTGTGTGTGTGTGTGTGTGTGTGTGTGTGTGTGTGTGGTACACAGAACATCAATTTCCACACTTCTATTAGTCCAGTGGACCCGGACATCTTATATGTAATATAAATGTGTAGGGGGGTTGTGGTCATTAAATATGTATTGTGATATATGTTCTTCACAGAAAATGAGCCAAAGTCAGTGAGTCTTAGTTTGAAAAATTAATGAATTGTATCATTTCTCTTTAAATAAAAAATGAAAACGGGTCCCACAGACCCGGACACCACACAAAAGGTGCGAAGTGCTTCTTACCCAATCCACAATGAGTATTTTGCTGACGCTGAGCTTCTGCTGGAGCTGTTTGGCAGCGATGGCCACGGAGTTAAAGTAGCAGAAGCCCCTGAGGAGACGAGAGTTAGTTTAGTTACTTTTTAGTCGGTTAAAATCAGGAAAACAACACTCCGGGTATGTTGTTTTTACTCATGTCAACACTTACATTGGGTTGGAAGGGTCAGCATGGTGCCCTGGTGGTCTGACCACAGCAAAGCCGTTCTGTTTGGAAAAGGAGATAATCACTCATGGCCAATCACTTTGTACTCATCACTCTCTTCTGTATGTTAAAGACAAGTCATGCACAGGTCAATTACCAGCGCCTGGAAAATCATTATACTGTCATTACCCTGCTGCAACTCTTTAACCTCTTCAGGCCCAAGCTGTTTGTTTACATGCTTTTTTTATTTCTCTTTGCTATTTGGGCTTATTGGACCCGAATTAGAATAAAAACTAAGAATCATCTTTTGATATGATGTACTTAGTCCATAAGTACACAAACGTGTACTTCGTGTTTAGTGACATGCTAATTCTTGTTTTTACACTTTTTTTTTTTCCAAATTCCATTGTATGTTATACTCTTCTGACACCACCAGATGGCAGTATAAGTGTCCACATAAGTGGCCATAAGACCCCAATTCAGTAGTGTACACCATTTTGGAAATAAGAGCTAAAAGGTGCTGTCCACGCATGTGGCCACTAAGCCTTTAGAGGTTTAAAGGAGGTTTTTTTGGTTACAGTATTGGCTAAAACAGTGTTTTTCAACCACTGTGCCACGGTGGCACACTAGATGAAGGTGTCTGTTACTGCATATGTACAGTATATATTTGCAGTGTGTATACAAAACCTTGATGGAGGGTTTTGAGGTTGTTTTAGAGCAGGGGTCACCAACGCGGTGCCCGCGGGCACCAGGTAGCCCGTAAGGACCAGATGAGTAGCCCGCTGGCCTGTTCTAAAAATAGCTCAAATAGCAGCACTTACCAGTGAGCTGCCTCTATTTTTTCAATTGTATTTATTTACTAGCAAGCTGGTCTCGCTTTGCTCGACATTTTTAATTCTAAGAGAGACAAAACTCAAATAGAATTTGAAAATCCAAGAAAATATTTTAAAGACTTGGTCTTCAATTGTTTAAATAAATTCATTGATTATTTTACTTTGCTTCTTTTAACTTTCAGAAAGACAATTTTAGAGAAAAAATACAACCTTAAAAATGATTTTAGGATTTTTAAACACATATACCTTTTTACCTTTTAAATTCCTTCCTCTTCTTTCCTGACAATTTAAATCAATGTTCAAGTAAATTTTTGGCCTGTTCTAAAAATAGCTCAAATAGCAGCACTTACCAGTGAGCTGTCTCTATTTTTTAAATTGTATTTATTTACTAGCCAGCTGGTCTCGCTTTGCTCGACATTTTTAATTCTAAGAGAGACAAAACTCAAATAGAATTTGAAAATCCAAGAAAATATTTTAAAGACTTGGTCTTCACTTGTTTAAATAAATTCATAATTTTTTTTACTTTGCATCTTATAACTTTCAGAAAGACAATTTTAGAGAAAAAATACAACCTTAAAAATGATTTTAGGATTTTTAAACACATATACCTTTTTACCTTTTAAATTCCTTCCTCTTCTTTCCTGACAATTTAAATCAATGTTCAAGTAAATTTTTGTTTTATTATTGTAAAGAATAATAAATAAATGTTTTAATTTAATTCTTCATTTTAGCTTCTGTTTTGTCGACGAAGAATATTTGTAAAAATATTTCTTCAAACTTATTATGATTAAAATTCAAAAAAATTATTCTGGCAAATCTAGAAAATCTGTAGAATCAAATTTAAATCTTATTTCAAAGTCTTTTGAATTTCTTTTAAAATTTTTGTTCTGGAAAATCTAGAAGAAATAATGATTTGTCTTTGTTAGAAATATAGCTTGGTCCAATTTGTTATATATTCTAACAAAGTGAAGATTGGATTTTAACCTATTTAAAACATGTAATCAAAATTCTAAAATTAATCTTAATCAGGAAAAATTACTAATGATGTTCCATAAATTATTTTTTTAAGTTTTTCTCTTCTTTTTTTCGATTGAATTTTGAATTTTAAAGAGTCGAAATTGAAGATAAACTATGTTTCAAAATTTAATTGTCATTTTTTTCGTTATTACTCCTCTTTTAAACCGTTCAATTAAGTGTAAATATCATTAATTATTAATAATAACATAGAGTTAAAGGTAAATTGAGCATATTAGCTATTTCTTCAAACTTATTATGATTAAAATTAAATAAAAAAAATATTCTGGCAAATCTAGAAAATCTGTAGAATCAAATTTAAATCTTATTTCAAAGTCTTTTGAATTTCTTTTAAAATTTTTGTTCTGGAAAATCTAGAAGAAATAACGATTTGTCTTTGTTAGAAATATAGCTTGGTCCAATTTGTTATATATTCTAACAAAGTGTAGATTGGATTTTAACCTATTTAAAACATGTCATCAAAATTCTAAAATTAATCTTAATCAGGAAAAATGACTAATGATGTTCCATAAATTCTTTTTTTTATTTTTTCAAAAAGATTCGAATTAGGTAGTTTTTCTCTTCTTTTTTTTGGTTGAATTTTGAATTTTAAAGAATCGAAATTGAAGATAAACTATGTTTCAAAATGTAATTGTCATTTTTTTCGTGTTTTCTCCTCTTTTAAACCGTTCAATTAAGTGTAAATATCATTAATTATTAATAATAACATAGAGTTAAAGGTAAATTGAGCAAATTAGCTATTTCTTCAAACTTATTATGATTAAAATTAAAAAAAAAAAAATATTCTGGCAAATCTAGAAAATCTGTAGAATCAAATTTAAATCTTATTTCAAAGTCTTTTGAATTTCTTTTAAAATTTTTGTTCTGGACAATCTAGAAGAAATAATGATTTGTGTAGATTGGATTTTAACATATTTAAAACATATCATCAAAATTCTAAAATTAATCTTAATCAGGAAAAATGACTAATGATGTTCCATAAATTCTTTTTTTAATTTTTTCAAAAAGATTCGAATTAGGTAGTTTTTCTCTTCTTTTTTTTGGTTGAATTTTGAATTTTAAAGAATCGAAATTGAAGATAAACTATGTTTCAAAATGTAATTGTCATTTTTTTCGTGTTTTCTCCTCTTTTAAACCGTTCAATTAAGTGTAAATATCATTAATTATTAATAATAACATAGAGTTAAAGGTAAATTGAGCAAATTGGCTATTTCTGGCAATTTATTGAAGTGTGTATCAAACTGGTAGCCCTTCGCATTAATCACTACCCAAGAAGTAGCTCTTGCTTTCAAAAAGGTTGGTGACCCCTGATCTAGAGGGCGTTGAAGGTGGTTCCTATTAGCCAGCGCTTTTTATCATCTTTCAAATCCTAAAAAAAAAGATGTGTGTTTTTGTCTCTCATAATAATTGTAAATGATAGGTGAAAGGTGAAATAACTGCAAACATGTTTTATATTCTAGGTTCTTCAAAATAGCCACCCTTTGCTCTGATTACCGCTTTGCACACTCTTGGCATTCTCTCGCTGAGCTTCAAGCACACCTGTGAAGTGAAAACCATTTCAGGTGACTACCTCTTGAAGCTCGTGGAGAGAATGCCAAGAGTTTTACATATGGGTTCTACATGGAAAGCGACTTTGGGTACTTAGAAAAGTGCTATATAAATCCCAGGTATTATTATTATTATTATTATATTTGATGTTCAAACTGATAAACATTTTTTTTTGTGCAAATAATCATTAAATTTAGAATTTGATGGCAGCAACACGTGACAAAGAAGTTGGGAAAGGTGGCAATAAATACTGATAAAGTTGAGGAATGCTCATCAAATACTTATTTGGAACATCCCACAGGTGTGCAGGCTAATTGGGAACAGGTGGGTGCCATGATTGGGTATAAAAGTAGATTCCATGAAATGCTCAGTCATTCACAAACAAGGATGGGGCGAGGGTCACCACTTTGTCAACAAATGCCTGAGCAAATTGTTGAACAGTTTATGAACATTTCTCAACTAGCTATTGCAAGGAATTTAGGGATTTCACCATCTACGCTCCGTAATATCATCAAAGGGTTCAGAGAATGTGGAGAAATCACTGCAGGTAAGCAGCTAAGCCCGTGATCTTCCATCCCTCAGGCTGTACTGCATCAACAAGCCACATCAGTGTGTAAAGGACATCACCACATGGGCTCAGGAACACTTCAGAAACCCACTGTCGGTAACTACAGTTGGTCGCTACATCTGTAAGTGCAAGTTAAAACTCTCCTACGCAAGGCGAAAACCGTTTATCAACAACACCCAGAAACGCCGTCGGCTTCGCTGGGCCTGAGCTCATCTAAGATGGACTGATACAAAGTGGAAAAGTGTTCTGTGGTCTGACGAGTCCACATTACAAATTGTTTTTGGAAACTGTGGACGTCAGGTCCTCCGGACCAAAGAGGAAAAGAACCATCCGGATTGCTCTAGGCGCAAAGTGTAAAAGGCAGCATGTGTGATGGTATGGGGGTGTATTAGTGCCAAAGACATGGGTAACTTACACATCTGTGAAGGCACCATTAATGCTGAAAGGTACATACAGCTTTTGGAGCAACATATGTTGCCATCCAAGCAACGTTACCATGGACGCCCCTGCTTATTTCAGCAAGACAATGCCAAGCCGCGTGTTACATCAACGTGGCTTCATAGTAAAAGAGTGCGGGTACTAGACTGGCCTGCCTGTAGTCCAGACATTGAAAATGTGTGGCACCTAAAATAGCAGAAGGGAGACCCCCGGACTGTTGAACATCAAGCAAGAATGGGAAAGAATTCCACTTCAAAAATGTGTCTCCTCAGTTCCCAAACCTTTACTGAGTGTTGTTCAAAGGAAAGGCCATGTAACACAGTGGTGAACATGCCCTTTCCCAACTACTTTGGCACGTGTTGCAGCCATGAAATTCTAAGTTCATTATTATTTGCAAAAAATAAATCAAGTTTATGAGTTTGAACATGAAATATGTTGTCTTTGTAGCATATTCAACTGAATATGGCTTGAAAAGGATTTGCAAATCATTGTATTCCGTTTATATTTACATCTAACACCATTTCCCAACTCATATGGAAACGGGCATTATTTAGTTATTTAGGCCCGCTCATGTTGATCCACATGAACAAAAAGCTGCCAGAACTCCCAGAATGATTTCATAAGAGCTCTTGAGTTGGCTCCTGACTTCCTTTTGCGTCATGGCGGAAGTACAATCTGGTCTTGACAGCAAGAGAGTCATAGCGACCAAATCACAACATTGTGGACGTCCTCACCTTGAGCTCCCCCTTGGCCACTCTGACCGCCAGCTCGACAACACTGCCGGCAGCCATGCGCGACGCCGTGGACGTGTGCGACTCGTTCCAGATGGTGTCGTTGTCCACCTGAAGGACAACAACCAATTATAGTCCAGTCATCGTTATGTCTGTCAGGCCTCGTCGTGCACTTTCCAGGCTGCTGTCAACGCCTTTGCAGCACTAACTATTGCTTGTATATACCAGGGGTCCCCAAACTACGGCCCGCGGGCCAGATCCCGCCCCCCAGCATCCAAAATACGGCCCACAGGAAGTCCCAAGTTAAAAAAAAAAAAAAAAAAAAAAAAATTTTTTTTTTTTTTTTTTTTTTTATATCTTTCCTTTCTAATCCATTTTCTACCGCTTGTTACTCTTGGTGTCTCCTAGTCGCTCAGGCAAATCATATTGTCTAAAAATGAATTTTCCCATCGATAACGTGACAATGTTAAATGTTGATGAACATCAATGTTAATTGATGTTAAATGACAAAACGGATTATAGAAATAATGTATATATGTATATATATATATATATATATATATATATATATATATATATATATATATATATATATATATATATATATATATATATATATATATATATATATATATATATATATACAGCCTGGCCCCCGGCCAAATTTTTTTAACCCAATGCGGCCCCCGAGTCAAAAAGTTTGGGGACCCCTGGTATATACTGTACACATATCTAAAAAAAATAAAATATATATATATAAAGAATATAAATAAATAAATAAATATATTAAAAAATAATAATAATAATACATTTTTAAAACAATTTTTTTTTTTAAATACAAAAAAAATAATAAATAAAAAATACAAAAAAATTAAAATAAAAATGTATTTTCCTGAGGGAACTCTCTTGAAGGAATCAATAAAGTACTATCCACCGTATTTTTCGGACTATATAAGTGGCAGTTTTTTTCATAGTTTGGCCGAGGGTGCGACTTATACTCAGGAGCGACTTATGTGTGAAATGATGAACACATAATAATATTATTGATGTCATTCACGTAAGAGACTAGACGTATAAGATTTCATGGGATTTAGCGATTAGGAGTGACAGATTGTTTGGTAAACGTATAGCATGTTCTATATGTTATAGTTATTTGAATGACTCTTACCATAATATGTTACGGTAACATACCAGTTGGTTATTTATGCCTCATATAACATACACTTATTCAGCCTGTTGTTCACTATTCTTTAGACATTTTAAATTGCCTTTCAAATGTCTATTCTTGCTGTTGGCTTTTATCAAATAAATGTCCCCAAAAAATGCGACTTATACACCAGTGCGACTTATATGTTTTTTTCCTTCTTTATTATGCATTTTCGGCAGGTGCGACTTATACTCCGGTGCGACTTATACTCCGAAAAATACGGTACTTTGTTTTAGAAATCAAGAATATTTCAGTTGTTTTTTATCCTTCTTTGTGGGGACATTGTTGATTGTCATGTCATGTTGGGATGTACTTTGTGGACGCCGTCTTTGCGCCAGAGTAAGTTTTTGCTGTCCTCCAGCATTCTGTTTTTGTTTACTTTGTAGCCAGTTCAGTTATAGTTTTGTTCTACATAGCCTTCCCTAACTTTCATTGAATTTTCTTAAGGGCACTCACCTTTTGTTTAGTTTTGGTTTAAGCATTTTTTTGGTATTTTCCTGTAGCAGTTTCATGTCTTCCTTTGAGCGATATTTCCCGCATCTACCGTATTTTTCGGACTATAAGTCACAATTTGTTTCATAGTTTGGCCGGGGGTGCGACTTATACTCAGGAGCGACTTATGTGTGAAATGATGAACACATTAGCGTAAAATATCAAATAATATTATTGATGTCATTCACGTAAGAGACTAGACATATAAGATTTCATGGGATTTAGCGATTAGGAGTGACAGATTGTTTGGTAAACGTATAGCATGTTCTATATGTTATAGTTATTTGAATGACTCTTACCATAATATGTTACGGTAACATACCAGTTGGTTATTTATGCCTCATATAACGTACATTTTTTATTCTTTATTTATTTTAAATTGTCTTTCAAATGTCTATTCTTGGTGTTGGCTTTTATCAAATACATTTCCCCCAAAAACTGCGACTTATACTCCAGTGCGACTTATATGTGTTTTTTTCCTTCTTTATTATGCATTTTCGGCCGGTGCGTCGTATACTCCGGAGCGACTTATACTCCGAAAAATACGGTAGTTTTGGATGATACCACAAATTTAGGTATCGATCCAATACCAAGTAGTTACAGGATCATACATTGGTCATCATTTAAGTTCTCTTGTGTCCAGGGACGTATTTCTTGACTTTATAAATATAATATGACTTTAAAAAAATAAGAATATTGATGTAATCATTGTACCGTATTTTTCAGACTATAAAATAAAAATATAAAAAACCGGCCGAAAATGCATAATAAAGAAGGAAAAAAACATATATAAGTCGCGCTGGAGTATAAGTCGCATTTTTGGGGAAATGTATTTGATAAAAGCCAACACCAAGAATAGACATTTGAAAGGCAATTTAAAATAAATAAAGAATAGTGAACACAGTGTTTCCCATAAACTGCCAAGATACCTGTGGCGGTGGGGGCGTGGCTATGGGCGTGGTCACCATGACATCATCGAGTAATTTGCATAATTAACTACAATGATATGATTTTCTCTAAAAGGGCTCAAAAAATGTATACTTACTAATTAATAACAACAGTTTTGTTTTAAACGTCCATCCATCCATCCATTTTACAATATAATTACAACACTTTATGTACATATTTATATACAGATTTGAACAATAAGTATATTTATTAATTGTGGTTCTTACAAAAAATATATCTTATAAAAATATAACAGCTAAAATGTCTCTTAAAGCTCTGCCCCTTTAATTAGTGCATACTAAATCATTTAACTTTAGCCTACTACTACAACCATATTATTTACCAGCAACATAAAGTGAAACAGAGGCAGAGGTGTCCTGCCACAGTCAGTAACAAATAAACAGAAAACAGTAGTGGTGGTAGATAGACACAGAGCCTCATCAAACATCTGATCCACTGAACAACGAGCTCCAAAAATCTTGATCCTACACTTCTCTTTTGTAAAGTAAATGTGAACAGCCGATATGGGCATCTACATCAACTATATGATTTGCCTGAGAAGCTGGACAGGACAAAAATAAATAAATAAAAAAATTTAAAAAATAAAAAATAAATAAAAAATAAATAAAATTAAAAAATTAAATAAATAAATAAATAAAAATAAAAAATAAAAAATAACAACAAAAAAATAAATAAATAAAAATTAATGAATGTGTGGGAAATACTGAAAACGTTATCATGGCCCACCTGGTCTAATCATTTTCAGTCTTGGACATGCTGCTTTTACTAGTCATGGTCAGAAGGTTGTGATCATTGTGCCAAGAGGGCTGTCTTTTTATGTTTGATTCCTTTGCCATTTTTTACTTGCAAAACCTTTTTTTATCACCATGGCAGAGAACATGCGGCGTTGTTATTTACGCTTTGTTTTGTGCGTGCAGTGAACTTACCCCGACACCTCCGCATGGCAGCATAACAAACATCCTCTGAGAGAGGATTCCTGAGGGATCAGCATTTAAGATGTAAAACAAAAATAGTCATAGCGAGAATTACAAATGAAATCTTGCGGCTGCAACATACCTGCCAGTTTGCGGTTATCCAGTTTGAGCCGGTTGAGCGGGTTGGTGCCGTAGAGCAGAACGTGGCGCTCACTGTGGACGGACTGCAGCTCTTCCAAGGTGGCCTTACGGCCGCGAATGCTCTGCAGGCCGTGATCAACCATTAACATTATTGTGTTTGTGTAGGAAACGTATAAGGAAGCCTTTAAGGTGGCTTATTATGCATTTATTCATAAAAAACATCTTCAGGGAATGAACTAATAAAAGAAAAGGTAGTAGAATCAATTCACCTGAGAGATATATACAGCGGGGGGTGTATATTGTAGCGTCCCGGAAGAGTTAGTGCTGCAAGGGATTCTGGGTATTTGTTCTGTTGTGTTACGGTGTGGGTGTTCTCCCGAAATGTGTTTGTCATTCTTGTTTGGTGTGGGTTCACAGTGTGGCGCACATTTGTAACAGTGTTAAACTTGTTTATACGGCTACCCTCAGTGTGACCTGTATGGCTATTGATCAAGTATTCTCGCATTCGCTAGTGCGTGTGTCGAGCCGTAGATATTATGTGACTGGGCTGGCACGCAAAGGCAGTGCCTTTAAGGTTTATTGGCGCTCTGTACGTCTCCCTACGTCCGTGTATACCAGGGGTCCCCAAACTACGGCCCGCGGGAAAACCCAAGTTTAAAAAAAAAAAAAAAAAAAAATAATAATAATATTAATTTTTTTTTTAAAAATTTGTCCTTACTAGTCCATTTTCTACCGTCTCCTAGCCACTCAGGCAAATCATATTGTCTAAAAATGCATTTTACCATCGATAACGTGACATGCAGCAAGTACGCTCTTTAAGTCAATTAGTGCGCGAGGAATATACATATATATATATATATATATATATATATATATATATATATATATATATATATATATATATATATATATATATATACAGTATATATGGGAGACCGGGCTTTCTGCTCTGCTGCTCCCAGTCTGTGGAACCCTCTCCCTGACCACATGAGGGCACCACAGACTGTGGATGCTTTTAAAAAAGGCTTAAAAGCCCTTCTTTTTAAGAAAAGCCTTTTTTTTAGATATGTGCATACTAGCTATAGCTATTTGGCTGTTGTAGTTTTTATTTTTATTTATTTCTTTATTATCTTTTTTTAATACAATGTAGCACTTTGAGATTGTTTACTCAATACAAAGTGCTTTTTACAAATAAAATCTATTATATATATATATATATATATATATATATATATATATATATATATATATATATATATATATATATATATATATATATATACACATATACATATTTACACATATATACACATATACATATATATATATATATATATATATATATATATATACGTATATACACATATATACATATATATATATATATACATATATATATATATATATATATATATATATATATATATATATATATATATATATATATATATATATATATATATATATATATATATACATATATACACATATACATATATATATATATACATATATATATATATATATATATATATATATATACAGTATATATGGGAGACCGGGCTTTCTGCTCCGCCGCTCCCAGTCTGTGGAACGCTCTCCCTGACCACCTGAGGGCACCACAGACTGTGGATGCTTTTAAAAAAGGCTTAAAAGCCCTTCTTTTTTTAAAAAAAGTCTTTTTTTTAGATATGTGCATACTAGCTATTTGGCTGTTCTAGTTTTTATTTTTATTTATTTCTTTATTATCTTTTTAAAAAAAAATTTAATACAATGTAGCACTTTGAGATTTTTTACTCAATATAAAGTGCTTTTTACAAATCTATTATTATTATATATATATATATATATATATATATATATATATATATATATATATATATATATATATATATATATATATATATATATATATATATATATATATATATATATATATATATATATATATATATATATAAAGACACATATACATATATACACATATACATATATATATACATGGACATATACATATATACACATATACAACCACACACACACACATTTACATAAAATATATATATATATATATATATATATATATACTGTATATATAAATATATATATATATATATTATGTAAATGTGTGTGTGTATATATATATATATATACAATATATATATTATGTAAATGGGTGTGTGTGTGTGTGTGTATATATGTATATATATATGTGTGTATATATGTATATGACTATGTATATGTCCATGTATATATATATGTATACTGTATGTCCATGTATAATAAATAAATGATAAATGGGTTATACTTGTATAGCGCTTTTCTACCTTCAAGGTACTCAAAGCGCTTTGACACTATTTCCACATTCACCCATTCACACACACATTCACACACTGATGGCGGGAGCTGTCATGCAAGGCGCTAACCACCACCCATCAGGAGCAAGGGTGAAGCGTCTCGCCCAAGGACACAACGGACGTGACGAGGTTGGTAGTAGGTGGGGATTGAACCAGGAACCCTCAGGTTGCTGGCACGGCCACTCTCCCAGCCGCGCCACGCCGTCCCCTCTTCTTGGTGTCTTAACATTTTACTTTATATTTTATATACTGTATTGCTATTATTACTGCTTTTTTTTACCAGTTCATGTTTTATTTATATCGGACATCCCTAGTTTTTAGTACACGTTTGCTGGTTTCAAGAAATGTAATGCCGAGTGCATATCATTATGTCAAGATAATGGCACTAGTATTTACTTCATTTAGGAATATTTTTCAACATATTGAGCAAAAAGGTCTCTTTTTTTTCCTACCAAGAAAAGTGCACTTGTTATTAGTGAGAATATACTTATTTGAAGCTATTTTGGGGTTCATTGAGGTTAGCTCATTTTACTTGTTTTGGAAAGTCTTGACAAGCCACATTTTCTTGTTCTATTGGCAGATAATTTTGCTTAGTTCAAGTAAAATATCCCTCATTTTTGTATTTTTTTCCCTTGTTTTTGAACCCTGACTTTTTGCAGGGTATGTAAAAACCTCTCTTGTACATGAATGCTGGATCTACACTGATGAGACTCATTTTGCAGGATCTCTCTGTAGGGCTTCTTTAACAACCGGCAAAGTTGGAAAATTGTCTGCTCGACGCATAAAAAAGGTGGAAAAATGCCAGTTTCACAAGCAGTGTAATGATTAGTGCTAATCAGGCAGTGTTTATACCTCACACTGGCCCCTCAGGCCTCGCTCTTGTAGTCGGGACCAGATGCTCTGTATTCTCCCAGCATGCTCGGGGTGACTGCTGTTGTCTCCACATGTACACTGGTGCTTCAGCATCTGGGAGTCATACACCAAGCCTGCACACAAATACATCTTATTACCAAAAGGAAGCAATAAATCTCTTCAAATATCTCAGATGAGGTTTGATATTAACTTTAAAGGCCTACTGAAAGCCACTACTAGCGACCACGCAGTCTGATAGTTTATATATCAATGATGAAATCTTAACATTGCAACACATGCCAATACGGCCGGGTTAACTTATAAAGTGACATTTTAAATTTCCCGCCATACTTCCGGTTGAAAACGTCTATGTATGATGACGTATGCGCGTGACGTCAATGGTTGAAGCGGAAGTAATGGTACCCCATTGAATACAATACAAAAAAACTCTGTTTTCATTTCATAATTCCACAGTATTCTGGACATCTGTGTTGGTGAATCTTTTGCAATTTGTTTAATGAACAATGAAGACTGCAAAGAAGAAAGCTGTAGGGGGGATCGGTGTATTAGCGGCTGGCTGCAGCAACACAACCAGGAGGACTTTGACTTGGATAGCAGACGCGCTATCCGACGCTAGCCGCCGACCACATGGATGATCGGGTGAAGTCCTTCGACGCTCCGTCGATCGCTGGAACGCAGGTGAGCACGGGTGTTGATGAGCAGATGAGGGCTGGCTGGCGTAGGTGGATAGCTAATGTTTTTAGCATAGCTCTGTGAGGTCCCGTTGCTAAGTTAGCTTCAATGGCGTTGTTAGCAACAGCATTGTTAAGCTTCGTCAGGCTGGAAAGCATTAACCGTGTAGTTACATGTCCATGGTTTAATAGTATTGTTGATTTTCTGTCTATCCTTCCAGTCAGGGGTTTATTTCTTTAGTTTTTATCTGCAGTTAAGCCCGATGCTATCACGTTAGCTCCGTAGCTAAAGTGCTTCGCCGATGTATTGTCATGGAGATAAAAGTCACTGTGAATGTCCATTTCGCGTTCTCGAATCTCATTTTCAAGAGGATATAGTATCCGAGGTGGTTTGAAATACAAATCCGTGATCCACAATAGAAAAAGGAGAAAGTGTGGAATCCAATGAGCCAGCTTGTACCTAAGTTACGGTCAGAGGGAAAAAAGATGCGTCCTGCACTGCACTCTAGTCCTTCACTCTCACGTTCCTCATCCACAAATCTTTAATCCTGGCTCAAATTAATGGGGTAATCGTCGCTTTCTCGGTCCGAATTGCTCTCGCTGCTTTTTTTTTATCAGCGACCAAAAGTTGCGAACTTTATCGTCGATGTTCTCTACTAAATCCTTTCAGCAAAAATATGGCAATATCGCGAAATGATCAAGTATGACACATAGAACGGATCTGCTATCCCCGTTTAAATAAAAAAAAATCATTTCAGTAGGCCTTTAAGGATGACAACTCAACACACAGACGCTTCTTTTCAACTCGTGTCTTAAGCGCAGATTTGTGTCTTTATCAGTAATATTTACTATTAGTTTGTTATTCGCGTTATTTTATTTCTACTTTATAAGCACTTTTGGTTTAGCTTTATATTCTATTGCTTCAATTAAACTTTTAAAGAGCGTAACTAATAAAAATGTATCAAATCCGACAGACGTGAGTGCCTGAAAATGTGAATATGTGGACATTGTTTCTGCACCACTGCAATAGAGCGCATGTGAGAGATTTTTTAATTTGTTATTACTGCACACATGTTAAAAGTGCAATTTCCTTGTTGAAAATGTGCATTTATTAGAAAAAAAAGAATGACAGTTATGGCAAGCAGAAAAATATTTCCCTAAAATAAATATAAAGTGTGTTTTATCCGATTTCCTGTTTAATTAAACAAATTAATCTATAGATTACTTGATTACTAAAATAATTTGATAAGTGCAACCCTAAACATGATATATCCTACCCATTTGTGGAGAAAAAACCGCTTATCAGAAATCAAAGCATGAACAGCCGTTTGGTTGCAGAAGGAAAGGGGGAACATTGGGGGAACAGTGCCATCAAGTGGCCAACTGACACAAACGCACACAATATGGCTTTGAAAGGCAACCAGAGCCATGGCTTTTCTTGAGCTTATAAATACAGTATTGTACATAAGTACACACTTTATAGCTAGGTTACAATCACGTGACCTAGAGCAGTGTTTTTCAACCACTGTGCCGCGGCACACTAGTGTGATGACTGAAGTGTTGATACCAACCAAACCCCAACCCCCGCTCCCTCTCCATACCCCAAATAATGTAAATAATTCAATGTATATACTCTGATGATTATCTTGTGTGATGACTGTATTATGATGTTAGTATTTATCTGTATCATGATCAACTTAAGTGGACCCCGACTTAAACAAGTTGAAAAACTTAAGTCGGGTGTTACCATTTAGTGGTCAATCAAGATACAGTCTGGTGTGCCGTGGGAGATGATCTAATTTCACCTATTTGGGTTAAAAATATTTTGTGCAAAGCAGTAATTATAGTCTGCAAATGATGTGTTGTTGTTGAGTGTCGGTGCTGTCTAGAGCTGGGCAGAGTAACCGTGTAATACTCTTCCATATCAGTAGGTGGCAGCAGGTAGCTAATTGCTTTGTAGATGTGGGAAACAGCGGGAGGCAGGGTGCAGGTAAAAAGGTGTCTGATGCTTAAATCAAAAATAAACAAAAGGTGAGTGCCGCTAAGAAAAGGCATTGCACAACAACATAAGCTTTTAGTTTCTGTTATGAAAATCGAGAAAGAAAATATGGTGTATTGGACCAACAATCACAATATTTACTAGTAGGACTTAACATGACGTTAGTTTATTTGCACTTGGTAGTCATATTCAGGCATAGCAACCACAAAAGAACACTAACTAATGTGCTCAGTTGTGCCTTCTTTGCGTTTAGTTCTGCTCTCAAACACTACAAATATAGTAGAGAATAAACTTGATTGGATCACAGAACGTTTCTCAAGCAAATCAAATGTTCAGACAAACATTTTACAAAGTGATCACTGCAGACACAAGCACACCTGCCAACCTTGAGACCTCCGAATTCGGGAGATTGGGGGGTTTGGTTGAGGTGGGCGGGGTGGGTCCGGGGGGCGGGACAAGTATATTTATAGCTAGAATTCACTGAAATTCAAGTATTTCTTATATACAGTGTATATAAATAAAAGAAATACTTGAATTTCAGTGTTCATTTATTTACACACATACACACACATAACACTCCTCTATTGTGCAATGCTTTGCAGCCAGTAGCACAGCCTTTGAAGGAGCATAGGTATGGGCAGCATCTGTGAAATTTGCAGGAAAGGAGTGAGTTTAGGGTTGAATTGTCCTTCCTCGTTGTATTCTCTGTCACTATCTTTCTAAGCATGCTGAACACCCTCTCTGGTGATGCATTGCTGTGTGGCATCATCAAATGCACCAGAGTCTGGAATCTTCCATCTCTCCCTAGCATAGCCCTCCCCCTTCGAGCTGGCCTGGATGAACTGAAATTATTGTTTCCAATCATTTTGGAACTTGCAAGCGTACTTCTTCTTCTTACTCGTCGTCGCCATGACTGTCTCTTCTTCGTCCATCTGCTTCGTCTATGTTATGTTTTTTTTAACATTACTACTTGCCGTAGTTTTGAAGCAATGCATGATGGGAATCCGGATGTTGTGTGTCAGTGTATTAACGTGCCAGCTGGAATAAACTGCCTACTTTATGGGTTATAGATAAACCCAGGGGTCACCAACGCGGTGCCCGTGGGCACCAGGTAGCCCGTAAGGACCAGATGAGTAGCCCGCTGGCCTGTTCTAAAAATAGCTCAAATAGCAGCACTTACCAGTGAGCTGCCTCTATTTTTTAAATTGCATTTATTTACTAGCAAGCTGGTCTCGCTTTGCCCGACATTTTTAATTCTAAGAGAGACAAAACTCAAAATAGAATTTGAAAATCCAAGAAAATATTTTAAAGACTTGGTCTTCACTTGTTTAAATAAATTCATTTATTTTTTTACTTTGCTTCTTAACTTTCAGAAAGACAATTTTAGAGAAAAAATACAACCTTAAAAATGATTTTAGGATTTTTAAACACATATACCTTTTTACCTTTTAAATTCTTTCCTCTTCTTTCCTGACAATTTAAATCAATGTTCAAGTACATTTATTTTTTTTATTGTAAAGAATAATAAATACATTTTAATTTAATTCTTCATTTTAGCTTCTGTTTTTTTGACGAAGAATATTTGTGAAATATTTCTTCAAACTTATTATGATTAAAATTCAAAAAAAATATTCTGGCAAATCTAGAAAATCTGTAGAATCAAATTTAAATCTTATTTCAAAGTCTTTTGAATTTCTTTTAAAATTTTTGTTCTGGAAAATCTAGAAGAAATAATGGTTTGTCTTTGTTAGAAATATAGCTTGGTCCAATTTGTTATATTTTCTAACAAAGTATAGATTGGATTTTAACCTATTTAAAACATGTCATCAAAATTCTAAAATTAATTTTAATCAGGCAAAATTACTAATGATGTTCCATAAATTCTTTTTTAAATTTTTTCAAAAAGATTCGAATTAGCTAGTTTTTCTCTTCTTTTTTTCGGTTGAATTTTGAATTTTAAAGAGTCGAAATTGAAGATAAACTATGTTTCAAAATTTAATTGTCATTTTTTTCGTGTTTTCTCCTCTTTTAAACCGTTCAATTAAGTGTAAATATCATTAATTATTAATAATAACATAGAGTTAAAGGTAAATTGAGCAAATTGGGTATTTCTGGCAATTTATTTAAGTGTGTATCAAACTGGTAGCCCTTCGCATTAATCACTACCCAAGAAGTAGCTCTTGCTTTCGAAAAGGTTGGTGACCCCTGGATAAAGCTATGAATAACAGAGATATATATAATAGTCTCCTTCTTGTTGTGTGTGCAGTTGCGCACTGAGCTCCAAAAGCCGTAGATGTTATAACGTGACTGGGCCGGCACGCTGTTTGTATGGAGGAAAAGTGGACGTGACTCAGGTCCGGCTGGAAATGGGGAGAATGATTGTCCCGGGAGATTTTCGGGAGAGACACTGAAATTCGGGAGTCTCCTCGCATAATTCCACAGTATTCTGGACATCTGTGTTGGTGAATCTTTTGCAATTTGTTTAATGAACAATGGAGACTGCAAAGAAGAAAGCTGTAGGTGGGATCGGTGTATTAGCGGCTGGCTGCAGCAACACAACCAGGAGGACTTTGACTTGGAAAACAGACGCGTTAGCCGACGCTAGCCGCCGACCGCACGGATGATCGGGTGAAGTCCTTCGTCGCTCCGTCGATCGCTGGAACGCAGGTGAGCACGGGTGTTGATGAGTAGATGAGGGCTGGCTGGCGTAGGTGGATAGCTAATGTTTTTAGCATAGCTCTGTGAGGTCCCGTTGCTAAGTTAGCTTCAATGGCGTCGTTAGCAACAGCATTGTTAAGCTTCGCCAGGCTGGAAAGCATTAACCGTGTAGTTACATGTCCATGGTTTAATAGTATTGTTGATCTTCTGTCTATCCTTCCAGTCAGGGGTTTATTTCTTTTGTTTCTATCTGCAGTTAAGCCCGATGCTATCACGTTAGCTCCGTAGCTAAAGTGCTTCACCGATGTATTGTCGTGGAGATAAAAGTCACTGTGAATGTCCATTTCGCGTTCTCGACTCTCATTTTCAAGAGGATATAGTATCCCAGGTGGTTTAAAACAAAAATCCGTGATCCACAATAGAAAAAGGAGAAAGTGTGGAATCCAATGAGCCAGCTTGTACCTAAGTTACGGTCAGAGCGAAAAGAGATACATCCTGCACTGCACTCTAGTCCTTCACTCTCCCGTTCCTCATCCACAAATCTTTCATCCTGGCTCAAATTAATGGGGTAATCGTCGCTTTCTCGGTCCGAATCTCTCTCACTGCTGGTGTAAACAACGGGTAAATGTGAGGAGCCTTTCAACCGGTGACGTCACGCTACTTCCGGTACAGGCAAGGCTTTTTTTTATCAGCGACCAAAAGTTGCGAACTTTATCGTCAATGTTCTCTACTAAATCCTTTCAGCAAAAATATGGCAATATCGCGAAATGATCAAGTATGACACATAGAATGGATCTGCTATCCCCGTTTAAATAAAAAAAAATTCATTTCAGTAGGCCTTTAACGAGCCACATGTGGCCTCCGGGCCTTAATATTACCCAGGTCTGATCTACATGGACGACCAGAACACACAAGGACAGAACACCAATACGACATTTTTTCTGCTCAAACTCTACACTTGCTGTCACTTGTTTTAACGCTACGCTGGAGCTGCTCGACCATCGTGTGAATTAACCCACCAAGAAAAAAGGGATGCAACCCTCTTATAGAAAGTGTTTATTACACTTCAAAATAATTGTCTCTACTTGGGTTTTAGATTTTTTTGGAATGATTTTAGGTCACACATTTGAGGCTGCATTGAAAAAAAGGAAATGAACTGAGTCAAGTTCAACTGTTTTGGCAAACATATTGTAAACACAAAAGTACATGAAAAAAAATAAAAAATAGTCTAGACTCCAAAGTGAAGTTAAGGAGTCACATTGTGGGACTTACCAGTGGTGAAGCGTGGTTTGCTGCTCGCTTCCTGCCCGGTCAGGCTCAGAGGTTTTTCGGGCAGGGTGAGAGACGTGGAGGCCGGTGAGGACTGCGTACGCGACAGGGGGCGGTGCACGCCCAGAGCGCCGCCAACGCCACCGCTTCCACCGCTACGTAGCATCGGGACGGCCAGGGTCTCCATTTGTCGGTGCAACTGTTGCAGCTGCTTCTGCTGCTCCCATAGCAAAGACTGTGGCACGTGATACAGATGTGGTAGGAACAATACATCATATTTTAGCCCCGTTCAACCTCAGCTGCTTTCTTTGTGGACAATGACGCCATCTAGGGGACTGTTGGCTGAATAGCATCCATTCTGTGCATGTACACTATATTGCCAAAAGTATTTCACTCACATATGAACTTGAAGTGCCATCCCAGTCCTAACCAATAGGGTTCAATATGACCGTTTGCAGCTATTACAGCTCCACCTCTTCTGGGAAGGCTGTCCACAAGGTTGCCGAGTGTGTTCATAGGAATTTTCCGCCATTCTTCCAAAAGCACATTGGTGTTGGTGGAGAAGGCCTGGCTCTCAGTCTCCGTTCTAATTCATCCCAAAGGTGTTCTATGGCAGTGGTCCCCAACCTTTTTGTAGCTGCGGACCGGTCAACGCTTGAAAATTTGTCCCACGGACCGGTGTGGGGGGGGGGGGGGGGGATTTTTTTTTTTTTTTTTTACATAAATAAATACAATCATGTGTGCTTACTGACTGTATCCCTGCAGACTATATTGATCTATATTGATATATAATGTATATATTGTGTTTTTTATGTTGATTGCATAAAAAAAATTTTTTTTAAAAAATGTTTTTTTTTTTTTTTTACATAAATAAATACAATCATGTGTGCTTACGGACTGTATCCCTGCAGACTGTATTGATCTATATTGATATATAATGTATATATTGTGTTTTTTATGTTGATTGCATAAAAAAAAAAATAATAATAATATTTTTTTTTTTTTTTTTTTTTTTTAATTTCTTGTGCGGCCCGGTACCAATCGGTGGTTGGGGACCACTGTTTTATGGGGTTCAGGTCAGGACTCTGTGCAGGCCAGTCAAGTTCATCCACACCAGACTCTGTCATCCATGTCTTTATGGACCTTGCTTTGTGCACTGGTGCACAGTCATGTTGGAAGAGGAAGGGGCCCCGCTCAAAATTTTTTATTTTTATTTTTTTTTTTAATTAAATCAAGATAAAAAACACAATATATACATTATATATCAATATAAATCAATACAGTCTGCAGGGATACAGTCCGTAAGCACACATGATTGTATTTCTTTATGACAAAAAAATGTAAAAAATTTAAAAATTTAAAAAAAAAAAAAAAAAAAAAAAAAAAAATTCAAGCGTCGACCGGTCCCCAGCTCCAAAAAGGTTGGGGACCACTGCTTTACACCACTGCATCCCACGCTTTGCATTGGACTTGGTGATGTATGGCTTAGATACAGCTGCCCGGCCATGGAAACCCATTCCATGAAGCTCTCTGCGTACTGTACGTGGGCTAATTGGAAGGTCACATGAATTTTGAAGCAACGGACTGTGCAGAAAGTCTTTGCACTATGCTGACCCTCTCTGTCAGTTCACCTGGCCTACCACTTGGCGGCTGAGTTGCTGTTGTTCCCAAACTCTTCACTTTTCTTATAATAAAGTTGACTTTGGAATATTTAGGAGCGAGGAAATTTCACGACTGGATTTGTTGCACAGGTGGCATCCTGTGACAGTTCCACGCTGGAAATCACTGAAAGCGGCCCATTCTTTCACACACGTTTGTAGAAACAGTCTCCATGCCTAAGTGCTGGATTTGATACACCGGGCCAAGTGATTAGGACACCTGGTTCTCTCATGTCTGTGTTTTGTTTAGTTATGTTTTGCTTGGTTTTTGGACACTTTTTAGTTCCTGTTTTGACTCCCTCGCTTTGTCACCATAGCAACCATTAGTTTCACCTGGTTCACATCCTCATGTCACGCACCTGTTTTCACTAATCATGTCAGCAGTATTTAAGCTTCTTGTTGCCTGGTGACATTATCCTATCACGCCATGCTACTTCTGACCATACTTGCCAACCTTGAGACCTCCAATATCGGGAGGTGGGGGGGGGCGGCGTGTTTGGGGCGGGGGGCGTGGCCAAGGGCGTGGTTAAGAGGAGAGTATATTTACAGCTAGAATTCACCAAATCAAGTATTTCACATATATATATATATATATATATATATATATATATATATATATATATATATATATATATATATATATATATATATATATATATATATATATATATATATATATATATATATATATATATATATATATATATATATATGTATGAAATACTTGACTTTCAGTGAATTCTAGCTATATATATATTTTATTTTTTATTTTATTATACATATAAATAAAAGACATACTTGAATTTCAGTGTTCTGCAGGCTATCCGGTAGATGGCAGTATTGTCCTGTTTAAGAGTGTCACAACATTGCTGTTTACGGCAGACGGACTGCTTTACGTGACTGCTGTTGTTGTGTGTTGTTACCACGCTGGGAGGACGTTAATGAAACTGCCTAACAATAAACCCACATAAGAAACCAAGAACTCTCTCTCCTTGTTGTGCACTCTACTCTCTAAAAGCCGTAGATGTTATGACGTCATTGGGCAAGGCGAGCTGCCGGGAAAGCAGGACGTGAGAACGGCTGTCCCCACACAGGTCCGCATTGAGCTGGAGGGGGCGTGGCCTCCAGCTCCAGCTGAATACCGGGAGTTTGTCGGGAGAAGGGAGGTTGAATACCGGGATTCTCCCGCTAAAAACGGGAGGGTTGGCAAGTATGCTTCTGACACCCCTGCTAACTCTGTTTGACTTCACGCTACCATAGTTCCATGCCAAGTAAGTTTTTGTTTATTGTTCATAGTTTC
>NC_084737.1:2320251-2384998 GCF_033978785.1 Entelurus aequoreus
TTTCCTTTTTAATGATTTTTTCAACGCAAAAAATGTGCCTTGGCTCAAAAAAGGTTGAAAAAGACTGGCTTACACTATGCCAGGGGTGTCCAAAGTGTGGCCCGGGGGCCATTTGCGGCCCCCAGCTAATTGTTTACCGGCCCGCCACACATTCAGCAAAAGTTTAAAAATTGATAGTATTGCAAAAATTAAAAAAAAACATTTAAAAAAGTGGAATGAGGTGAAATCTAACGAGAAAATGTGCAATGTTGACACAAAGCTGCCATGCAGGCTGTTTTTTTTTCTTTTGTCTTTCTTTATTTTTCTTTCTTTTTTTGCCATGTTATAATGAATTATTACTTCAAAAATGTCACTTTAAAATGTTTTATATGTGGGAAAAATATATAATCTAAAAACATCAAAGATTTCTTTGACAAAAGAGCATAAAACAAACAAAATAATAGTTCAAACGTAAAATGGACAGATATATCTGAAGTTGATCTCGTAACTTAAGTTTTAAAAGTAAAAGAAACCTAATAAAAATGTATCACTTTATTTTATTTATATATTTATTTTTTTAATTTTTTTTATTTTTTTGAAAGTAAAAAAAACCTAATAAAAATGTATCACTTTATTTTATATATATTTTTTTATTTTTTATTTTTTTGAAAGTAAAAAAAAACTAATAAAAATGTATCACTTTATTTTATTTATTTTTTTCATTTTTTTGAAAGTAAAAAAAACCTAATAAAAATGTATCACTTTATTTTATTTATTTTTTTATTTTTTTTATTTTTTTGAAAGTAAAAAAAAATTAATAAAAATGTATCACTTTATTTTATTTATTTTTTTTATTTTTTTGAAAGTAAAAAAAACCTAATAAAAATGTATCACTTTATGAGTGGGGGACCTTTTGGATCCCAAATATATTTAGTGGGATTTTATTAATATTTTCACTGATTTCTCAAAAATATTAAAGAATTAAAATCAATGGTGTCCTGCATTATTGATCTTTTAAGGCTCTAATTACTAAATACTGCATATTTCCAGTTTTTGCTATAAAAAACAAAGTTGTCTTTGACAGAAAAGCCATAAAACTTTTCCCCAAACCTTACTTTTTATCAACCTGGAGTTGGTATAGAGATTTACTGTAAGCGTTAAATAAAAAATAATAATAATAATTTGACTTATTTTTAACGTTTTAATGACTGAGACTAGGGATGTCCGATAATGGCTTTTTGCCGATATCCGATATTCCGATATTGTCCAACTCTTTAATTACCGATACCGATATCAACCGATATATGCAGTCGTGGAATTAACACATTATTATGCCTAATTTGGACAACCAGGTATGGTGAAGATAAGGTACTTTTTAAAAAAATTAGTAAAATAAGATAAATACATTAAAAACATTTTCTTGAATAAAAAAGAAAGTACAACAATATAAAAACAGTTACATAGAAACTAGTAATGAATGAAAATTAGTAAAATTAACTGTTAAAGGTTAGTACTATTAGTGGAGCAGCAGCACGCACAATCATGTGTGCTTACGGACTGTATCCCTTGCAGACTGTATTGATATATATTGATATATAATGTAGGAAGCAGAATATTAATAACAGAAAGAAACAACCCTTTTGTGTGAATGAGTGTAAATGGGGGAGGGAGGTTTTTTGGGTTGGTGTACTAATTGTAAGTGTATCTTGTGTTTTTTATGTTGATTTAATAAAAAATAAAAAATAAAAAAATAAAAAATTAAAAAACGATACCGATAATAAAAAAAAACGATACCGATAATTTCCGATATTACATTTTAACGCATATATCGACCGATAATATCGGCAGGCATATATTGTGTGGTTGCCATATAAAAACATCAAAGTTTTATTTGACAAAAGAGCATAAAACAAACAAAATAATAGTTCAAATGTAAAATGGACAGATATATCTGAAGTTGATCTTGTAATTTAAGTGTGAAAAGTAAAAAAAAACAACTAATAAAAATGTATCACTTTATGAGTGGGAGACCTTTTGGATCCCAAATATATTTAGTGGGATTTTTAGGTGTTGAATAAAGGAACCATAATATTAGAGCCCGA
Source organism: Entelurus aequoreus (assembly GCF_033978785.1). Lineage (NCBI taxonomy): Eukaryota > Metazoa > Chordata > Actinopteri > Syngnathiformes > Syngnathidae > Entelurus > Entelurus aequoreus. The sequence goes on from NC_084737.1 coordinate 2,322,333, forward strand.
GCATCACGACAAGCTCATAAAGAAGCAGGACTAGATCAGTAAAGACTAGATGTAGTAATATATAGTGTAATAAAGAAGCAGGACTAGATCAGTAAAGACTAGATGTAGTAATATATAGTGTAATAAAGAAGCAGGACTAGATCAGTAAAGACTAGATGTAGTAATATATAGTGTAATAAAGAAGCAGGACTAGATCAGTAAAGACTAGATGTAGTAATATATAGTGTAATAAAGAAGCAGGACTAGATCAGTAAAGACTAGATGTAGTAATATATAGTGTAATAAAGAAGCAGGACTAGATCAGTAAAGACTACATGTAGGTGTCTCACCAGAGAGGAGCGGAGCATGCACCAGTCCGGAGGGCTCCAGGATGATAACAGGGAGGCGAGGGCTGAGCTGATCCTCTCTGCTCAGGGGCAACCACACCTGTGGGGTCCCGGCTGCGACCATGGGCACTCCACCCACTTTCAGAGGGGACAGCTCTCCTTCAACCTGCACACAATATTAACACAGTCAAATAATAAATAATAAGTAATAAATATAAGGGCCATTTTGTAGCGTCCCGGAAGAGTTAGTGCTGCCAGGGGTTCTGGGTATTTGTTGTGTTGCGTTTATGTTGTGTTACGGTGCGGATGTTCTCCCGAAATGTGTTTGTCATTCTTGTTTGGTGTGGGTTCACATATTTGTAACAGTGTTAAAGTTGTTTATACGGACACCCTCAGTGTGACCTGTATGGCTGTTGACCAAGTTTGATTTGCATTCACTTGTGTGTGTATGAAAAGCCGTAGATATTATGTGACTGGGCCGGCACGCAAAGGCAGTGCCTTTAAGGTTTATTGGTGCTCTGTACTTCTCGCTACGTCCGTGTACACAGCAGCGTTTGGAAAAGTCATACATTTTACTATTTGAAACCGATACCGATCATTTCCGATATCACATTTTAAACCATTTATCGGCCGATAATATCGTCAGTCGGATATTATCGGACATCTCTAACCGTAAGTATCACTAGTTTACACACGTTTTCCCTCTTTTTGTGTATTTTCTGACTGTGTTTTATCAAATAGCATTATAAATTAATATTATTATGAAGTTATACTGTCTAGTAGTAGAGCAAAAAAACAGCACTTTACTTTACAGTGGAAACCTACGGAAAGGGACATGGGGGAATTTTATTTTTTATGACAACGGTATATTATTATTATTATTTTTTTTTATACATGTATCTCGTGCGCACGAGAAACTTTTTATAAAGTTATAAAAAAAAATATATATATATATATAATTTTTTTTTAGACATGTATCTCCTGCACACGAGAAACTTTTTATAAAGTTATAAAAAAATATATATATATATATATATATATATATATATATATATAATTTTTTTTTAGACATGTATCTCCTGCACACGAAAAACTTTTTATAAAGTTTTAAAATATATATATATATATATATATATATATATATATATATATATATATATATATATATAATTTTTTTTAGACATGTATCTCCTGCACACGAGAAACTTTTTATAAAGTTATAAAAAAATATATATATATATATATATATATATATATATATATATAATTTTTTTTTAGACATGTATCTCCTGCACACGAGAAACTTTTTATAAAGTTATAAAAAAATATATATATATATATATATATATATATATATATATATATATATATATATATATATATATATATATATATATATATATATATATATATATATATATAATTTTTTTTTAGACATGTATCTCCTGCACACGAGAAACTTTTTATAAAGTTATAAAAAAATATATATATATATATATATATATATATATATATATAATTTTTTTTTAGACATGTATCTCCTGCACACGAAAAACTTTTTATAAAGTTATAAAAAATATATATATATATATATATATATATATATATATATATATATATATATATATATATATATATATATATATATATATATATATAATTTTTTTTTAGACATGTATCTCCTGCACACGAGAAACTTTTTATAAAGTTATAAAATAAAAATATATATATATATATATATATATATATATATAATTTTTTTTTAGACATGTATCTCCTGCACACGAGAAACTTTTTATAAAGTTATAAATATATATATATATATATATATATATATATATATATATATATATATATATATATATATATATATATATATATATATAATTTTTTTTTTAGACATGTATCTCCTGCACACGAGAAACTTTTTATAAAGTTATAAAAAAATATATATATATATATATATATATATATATAATTTTTTTTTAGACATGTTTCTCCTGCACACGAGAAACTTTTTATAAAGTTATAAAAAAAAAAATATATATATATATATATATATATATATATATAATTTTTTTTTAGACATGTATCTCCTGCACACGAGAAACTTTTTATAAAGTTATAAAAAAAAATATATATATATATATATATATATATATATATATATATATATATATAATTTTTTTTTAGACATGTATCTCGTGATCACGAGAAACTTTCTCGTGATCACGAGACACCGTAGTTTCTCAAAAAAATTATATATATATATATATTTTTTTTAAACATGTATCTCGTTTTATAATTTATAAAAAGTTTCTCGTGCGCATGAGATACATGTGTAAAAATTTTTTCAAAAATTAAAAAATAATTTACATTTTTTTTGCCCCTATGTCCCTTTAGGGCAGACCTGGGCATTCCGCGGCCCGCGGGCCACATCCGGCCCTTTGTGCGTCCCTGTCCGGCCCGCGTGAGGCCAATTATAAATTACAAAATACATTTAAAAAAGTATCTATGTCGAGTGTGCAATACAACGGTGCTGCTTTTGTTTTGAAAATCGTTATTTGTATTACTTCCGTGTGGACGTATGCGTGTGCGTGGTTGTGAGTGAATGTGAACAGCTGCTGTAAAGTTGAAAAAACATCTATGTCGTGCGCGCAATACAACTGTGCTGCTTTTATTTTGAAAAGTATTATTTATGGGCGTGTGTCCATGTGTAACCTGTGAGTGAAGGTGCACATGCAGCGACAAGTGATGCACGCTTTACACCCGAGACGCTAAAAAGAGAAAAGTTGATGAGGAATGGCGTGTTTTCAACAAGACATGGACTGCCAAGCAACGTTCCCTCTAAGGTGCGCGCCTGCGCAATTGCGCACTGCTCAAACGTCCTTTGCGCGCAGCAAGTATATGCCGCGCACCAAATCAAATCCCATCTGAATTCTAAACAAAATAAACATATTTATTCTATGTAATTTTGCAATGCAACTTTGAGTGACAGTGACAACAAGCGGCCCTAACGGTGTTGGTCAACACCGTTCAATTGAACACCGTTCAATTATTGTAACGTCTATCGAGATGCTTTGAGGACAGGAATTATATCCATCACTTTATTGAGCAAAACTGTTTATATTCGGACATAACCACACCAAAAACATGAGTAAAACAATTCTATCTGGAAAAACTAGTCATTTTCTGCCGTACAAACCAGGCCAAAACCAACTTGTCATCTGTCACCAACACGCATAGCACTAAACCACTGGTGCGTTTATGGCCACACAAAAAGTCGGACAACTCAAACACCACACAAAGTTACACTATGACTCCTCAGTCATACGTGTGCTTATTTTACTGTCATTTATTATTAATGTTAATTTATTTATATTAGTCATGGAATGCTGTTACACACACTATGTTGAAGTATTACTATTATTATTAATTATTATTATTATTATTATTATTTATCTTACGGTATATATCAAAAATAATATTGAGCAAAATTTAATTGAAATATTGTCGATGTGGCCCTCCAGCAGTGCTCGGGTTGCTCATGCGGCCCCCGGTAAAAATTAATTGCCCACCCCTGACATTAGGGGCTCCGTAGAAACCAATAATGTAAATAGAATACATTATAGTGAGGTGTAATTGGAAAAAAAAAAAAAAACCCAGTGATATAAAGTTACCACACCTAGAGTAACTTTATAAACAAAACAAATTAAACAGATCAAAATATACATATAAGATATATGAAGTACATTTCATTTTTTTTAATTCTGCATTGTAAAAATAACTTTCCACTTTACCTAAAAAATATTATTGGTACTGAATTCTACACTGCAAAAAGTGAAATGTAAGTAAGATGAAATATCTCAAATAAGGTGATATTTGCTTATTTTCTGTCTGATAAGATCATTCTTCTCACTAAGCAGATTTTATGTTAGAGTGTTTTACTTGTTTTAAGTGTTTTGGTCCTAAATGATCTCAGTAAGATATTACAGCTTGTAGCTGAGATTTGATGAGCTATATTGAGTAAAACATGCTTGAAACTAGAATATCAACTGTTGCATCAACACTCACAAGTAGAAAACTACTTTTTTAAAGTCATCATTTCTTATTTCAAGCATGAAAAAAAAAAATCATGACTTTGACACAATTGTGTCTCATAATTAAAACAGCCAAATGGACTTTGCTGTTTTATTTTCAATGAAACAATAGAAAATAGGTACTCATATAGTAGTACAGTTGTTATTAACGAGATTATACTTATTTTAAGGTATTCTTGGCTTCATTGAGGTTAGCTCATTTTACTTGTTTTGGAAAGTCTTGACAAGCCAAATGTTCTTGTTCTATTGGCAGATAATTTTGCTTAGTTCAAATAAAATACCCCTCATTTTTTCTTGTTTTTAAACACTGACTTTTTGCAATGTAACAAAGGAAATGGATGTATTTATTTATTATTCAAGGTATTTTAGTGTGATTATCAGTCTGGCTTGAATATTTTGATTTTTTTTAAAGTTATTTTAGCACAATTATTAGTCTGGCTACTCCTCTGGTGGCCTATAATAACAAAATAACGTATATGCTGGTGAAAATATTGCCGCGTGTTTGTACCCTGGCATTGGCTGGTAGTCCCAGTGTGATGGTGGGCAGGGTGGAAGGACTCTGGATGGTGAAGTTAGCCAGCGTGCCGTCTCTGAGCAGCAGCTTCTGTGCCTGGAAATGCCAAAGATGGAGTTACTTGTCCGGATTAAAAAAATACTATACACTAGGGCTGCAACAACTAATCGATTAAATCGATTAAAATCGATTATAAAAATAGTTGTCGATTAATTTAGTCATCGATTCGTTGGATCTATGCTATGCGCATGCGCAGAAGCTTTTAAAAAAAAAAAAAAAAAAAAAAATTTTTTTTTTTTTTTAAATAAACCTTAATTTATAAACTGCAACATGTACAAACAGCTGAGAAACAATAATCAAAATAAGTATGGTGCCAGTATGCTGGTTTTTTTCCAATAAAATACTGGAAAGGATAGAAATGTAGTTTGTCTCTTTTATCCGATTATTAATCGATTAATCGAAGTAATAATCGACATATTAATCGATGATCAAATAAATCGTTAGCTGCAGCCCTAATATACACCCAAATGTCATACTCCTAAAAGTTAATAGAGAGCTCTGAACATGAACCTAATGAGATGTTGTAGCTTTAAACCTCATGAATAGCATAAAGCACACAGCAGGTGTGAAACCGGTTGCTATGTTTTTAGACTTGTTTGTGATTAAATCAATTATGTATGAAGAGCCGACGGGCTAGTGTGCCGCTGCATTAAACATTTCATTACTCATGAGCGTCAGGAGCCAGGACACAATCCATGCACATGAGGCGAGTGTTCCTAAAATATGTGCTTCTTTGAAACGCTTTGCTTTTCCCAGCCCTCACATCAAAAAACTGGCTTCCTGGAAGATGTGAATGTGAATTATGAATGTGAATCAAACAGCAGAAAAATGCACACCCAATTCATGTAATACACAATATATGCACATTTTTATGGAAAGTAACATTCTCTACTAAAATGCATCTCAAGTAGGGATGTCCGATAATGGCTTTTTGCCGATATCCGACTCTTTAATTACCGATACCGATATCAACCGATACCGATATCAACCGATATATACAGTCGTGGAATTAACACATTATTATGCCTAATTTGGACAACCAGCTATGGTGAAGATAAGGTACTTTTTTAAAAAATGAATAAAATAAAATAAAATAAATAAATTAAAAACATTTTCTTGAATAAAAAAGAAAGTAAAACAATATAAAAACAGTTACATAGAAAGTAGTAATTAATGAAAATGAGTAAAATGAAGTGTTAAAGGTTAGTACTATTAGTGGAGCAGCAGCACGCACAATCATGTGTGCTTACGGACTGTATCCCTTGCAGACTGTATTGATATATATTGATATATAATGTAGGAACCACAATATTAATAACAGAAAGAAACAACCCTTTTGTGTGAATGAGTGTAAATGGGGGAGGGAGGTTTTTTGGGTCGGTGCACTAATTGTAAGTGTATCTTGTGTTTTTTATGTGGATTTAATTAAAAAAAAACAAAAAAAAACCTGATACCGATAATAAAAAAACCGATACCGATAATGTCCGATATTACATTTTAACGCATGTATCGGCCTGCCGATATTATCGACATCTCTAATGTTGACACAAAAGCTGCCATGCAGGCTGTTTTTTATTTCTTTTGTCTTTGTTTATTTTAATTTTTTTTGCCATTTCTCAAAAAAAAAAAAAAGACAAAAAATCTATGTTAAAATGAATTATTACTTAAAAAATATTCACAAAATATTGCATATATTGTGTGGTTGCCATATAAAAACATCAAAGTTTTATTTGACAAAAGAGCATAAAACAAACAAAATAATAGTTAAAATGTAAAATGGACAGATATATCTGAAGTTGATCTTGTAATTTAAGTGTGAAAAGTAAAAAAAACAAACTAATAAAAATTTATCACTTTATGAGTGGGAGACCTTTTGGGTCCCAAATATATTTAGTGGGATTTTATTGAACTTTTCACTGTGATTACTCAAAAATATTACATAATTAAAATCAATGGTGTCCTGCATTATTGATCTCTAATTACTAAATACTGCATATTTCAATTTACTATAAAAAACAAAGTTGTCTTTGACAGAAAAGGCATAAATAAAACCTGTTGTTTTTTTTTTACTTGATATCAACCTGATATATAGATATACTGTAAAAAACAATAATAATTAGGGATGTCCGATAATGGCTTTTTGCCGATATCCGATATTCCGATATTGTCCAACTCTTTAATTACCGATACCGATATCAACCGATACCGATATCAACCGATATATACAGTCGTGGAATTAACACATTATTATGCCTAATTTGGACAACCATGTATGGTGAAGATAAGGTACTTTTTAAAAAAATTAGTAAAATAAGATAAATAAATTAAAAACATTTTCTTGAATAAAAAAGAAAGTAAAACAATATAAAAACAGTTACATAGAAACTAGTAATTAATGAAAATGAGTAAAAAGAAGTGTTAAAGGTTAGTACTATTAGTGGAGCAGCAGCACGCACAATCATGTGTGCTTACGGACTGTATCCCTTGCAGACTGTATTGATATATATTGATATATAATGTAGGAAGCAGAATATTAATAACAGAAAGAAACAACCCTTTTGTGTGAATGAGTGTAAATGGGGGAGGGAGGTTTTTTGGGTTGGTGCACTAATTGTAAGTGTATCTTGTGTTTTTTATGTGGATTTAATAAAAAATAAAAAAAAATAAATTTAAAAAAAATGATACTGATAATAAAAAAACGATAATTTCCGATATTACATTTTAACGCATTTATCGGCCGATAATATCGGCAGACCGATATTATCGGACATCTCTAATCTCAAGTATGAATATACCGTATTTTTCAGACTATAAGTGGCAGTTTTTTTCATAGTTTGGTGCGACTTATACTCAGGAGCGACTTATGTGTGAAATGATTAACACATTAGCGTAAAATATCTAATAATATTATTTAGCTCATTCACGTAAGAGACTAGACCAGAGGTGTCCAAAGTGCGGCCCGGGGGCCATTTGTGGCCCGCAGCTAATCGTTTACCGGCCCCCCACACATTCTGCAAAAATTGCAAAATCGATAGTATTGCAAAAATTTAAAAAAAACATTTTAAAAAAGTGTAATGAGGTGAAATCTAATGAGAAAAAGTTGCAATGTTGACAAAAGCTGCCATGCAGGCTGGTTTTTTTTCTTTTTATTTTTTTTGCCATTGTTCGAGAAAAAAAAAGAAAAAAAGAAGACAAAAATCTATGTTACAATGAATTATTACTTAAAACTAGAGATGTCCGATAATATCGGTCTGCCGATATTATCGGCCGATAAATGCGTTAAAATGTATTATCGGAAATTATCGGTATCGGTTTTTTTTATTATCAGTATCTTTTTTTTTCTTCTTTTTTTTCCTTTTATTTTTAATTAAATCCACATAAAAAACACAAGATACACTTACAATTAGTGCACCAACCCAAAAAACCTCCCTCCCCCATTTACACTCATTCACACAAAAGGGTTGTTTCTTTCTGTTATTAATATTCTGGTTCCTACATTATATATCAATATATATCAATACAGTCTGCAAGGGATACAGTCCGTAAGCACACATGATTGTGCGTGCTGCTGCTCCACTAACCTTTAACAGTTAATTTTACTCATTTTCATTCATTACTAGTTTCTATGTAACTGTTTTTATATTGTTTTACTTTCTTTTTTATTCAAGAAAATGTTTTTAATTTAGTTATCTTATTTTATTTTATTCATTTTTTTAAAAAGTACCTTATCTTCACCATACCTGGTTGTCCAAATTAGGCATAATAATGTGTTAATTCCACGACTGCATATATCGGTTGATATCGGTATCGGTTGATATCAGTATCGGTAATTAAAGAGTTGGACAATATCGGCATATCGGATATCGGCAAAAAGCCATTATCGGACATCCCTACTTAAAACATTTAACAAAATATTGCATATATTGTGTGGTTGCCATATAAAAACATCAAAGTTTTATTCGACAAAAGAGCATAAAACAAACAAAATAATAGTTCAAACGTAAAATGGACAGATATATCTGAAGTTGATCTTGTAATTTAAGTGTGAAAAGTAAAAAAAACAACTAATAAAAATGTATCACTTTATGAGTGGGAGACCTTTTGGATCCCAAATATATTTAGTAGGATTTTATTTAATTTTTCACTGTGATTACTCAAAAATATTACAGAATTAAAATCAATGGTGTCCTGCATTATTGATCTTTTAGGGCTCTAATTACTAAATACTGCATATTTCAGTTTTACTATAAAAAACAAAGTTGTCTTTGACAGAAAAGGCATAAAACCTGTTGTTTTTTTACTTGATATCAACCTGAAGTTGATATATAGATATACTGTAAAAAAAAAACAATAATAATTAGGGATGTCCGATAATGGCTTTTTGCCGATATCCGATATTCCGATATTGTCCAACTCTTTAATTACCGATACCGATATCAACCGATATATACAGTCGTGGAATTAACACATTATTATGCCTAATTTGGACAACCAGGTATGGTGAAGATAAGGTACTTTTTAAAAAAATTAGTAAAATAAGATAAATAAATTAAAGACATTTTCTTGAATAAAAAAGAAAGTACAACAATATAAAAACAGTTACATAGAAACTAGTAATGAATGAAAATGAGTAAAATGAAGTGTTAAAGGTTAGTACTATTAGTGGAGCAGCAGCACGCACAATCATGTGTGCTTACGGACTGTATCCCTTGCAGACTGTATTGATATATATTGATATATAATGTAGGAAGCAGAATATTGATAACAGAAAGAAACAACCCTTTTGTGTGAATGAGTGTGAATGGGGGAGGGAGGTTTTTTGGGTTGGTGCACTAATTGTAAGTGTATCTTGTGTTTTTTATGTGGATTTAATAAAAAAAACAACAACAACAACAACAAAAAAAACGATACCGATAATAAAAAAACTGATACCGATAATTTCCGATATTACATTTTAACGCATATATCGGACATCTATAATAATAATAACTTGACTTATTTTTAACATTTTAATGACTGAGACCCTTGATTGGTCCCCGGGGGCCCTAAAGGTAAAAAAAAAAAAAATCTATATATTTTGTTATGGTTTGAAAATGAAAAATATCAAAATGGCCCCCGTATGCTTAAATTTTTTCCATGCGTGGCCCTCAGTGGAAAAAGTTTGGACACCCCTGGACTAGACGTTTTTGTTTCATCTGACATCACATGGACAAAGATAAGACCTTCTGGAGGAAAGTTCTGTGGTAAAGTGGTAAAGGAATGGCTAAATCAGGCTAGAATGAAGGTTTTTACCCAAAGTCCCGACTTAAGCGTGTGGACAATGCTGAAGAAACAAGTCCATGTCAGAAAAGCAACACATTTAGCTGAACTGCACCAATTTTGTGGTCAAGTGGTCAAGCAGAAGCTTGTGGATGGCTACCAAAAGCGCCTTATTGCAGGTCAACTTGCCAAGGAAGCAAATATTAACATTGCTGTATGTATACTTTTGCCCATTTTTCAGTAGAGCCATAATGAATTCATAAAAGAAGCAAACTTCATGAATGTTTTTTGTGAGCAACAAGTATGTGCTCCAATCACTACATCACAAAAAAATAAGAGTTGTAAAAATGATTGTAAAGTCAAGACAGCCATGACATGATGTTCTTTACTTTTGACCAGGACTGAATGAAGGCTTCCTAAGTTGTGGAGTATGTTCACCTCATGCGAGAGTCCGCCTGCAGATGGCAGCAGCCCGTTTTCATTGGGAAAAGTGTCATTAGGCGAGCTGCAGCCTGAGGCTGGAGTGCTGCTGCTGCTGGGTGAGGAGTCTACTGGGACAGGAGGGAAGGAATTAGTCCAAATGTATTAGAAATATTCACATATAGCAGTAATTGAGGCGTCCGTTACCCAGTGTATCAGGTACTCTGTGTCTGACAGTGGGCGGGGCGCTCTCTTTGCGGGTGAGCGGGCTCTTTCGGGTGTTGAGATGCTTCTTGAGCTTGTGCTTGACTTTCAGATTGGGCTCAGACGCTGACAAAGTCAACAATACGGAGGTGAGTTGCAGTATGTTTGACTTCAGTGATATTGTTGTGTATTAAAGGCCTACTGAAATGAATTTTTTTTATTTAAACGGGAATAGCAGATCCATTCTATGTGTCATACTTGATCATTTTGCGATATTGCCATATTTTTGCTGAAAGGATTTAGTAGAGAACATCGACGATAAAGTTCGCAACTTTTGCTCGCTGATAAAAAAAAGCCTTGCCTGTAGCGGAAGTAGCGTGACGTCACAGGAGCTAGTATTCCTCACAATTCCCCGTTGTTTACAATGGAGCGAGAGAGATTCGGACCGAGAAAGCGACGATTACCCCATTAATTTGAGCGAGGTTGAAAGATTTGTGGATGAGGAACGTGAGAGTGAAGGACTAGAGTGCAGTGCAGGACGTATCTTTTTCCGCTCTGACCGTAACTTAGGTACAAGCTGGCTCATTGGATTCCACACTCTCTCCTTTTTCTATTGTAGATCACGGATTTGTATTTTAAACCACCTCGGATACTATATCCTCTTGAAATGGACATTCAAAGTGACTGAACATGTAAATACACGATTAATAATATTCAGCTTTGTGAAGCTAAAAAAAAAAGAAGCTAACCTAGCTACGTAGCCAACGTGATAGCATAGCAGTCTCAAATGCAGATACAAACTACATTTTAAAAAAACCCTGACTGGATGGATAGACAGAAGATCAAAAATACTATTAAACCATGAACATGTAAATACACGATTAATAATATTCAGCTTGGCGAAGCTAAAAAAAATAGAAGCTAACCTAGCTACGTAGCCAACGTGATAGCATAGCAGTCTGAAATGCAGAAAGAAACTAAATAAAAAAAAACCCTGACTGGATGGATAGACAGAAGATCAAAAATACTATTAAACCATGAACATGTAAATACACGATTAATAATATTCAGCTTTTCGAAGCTAAAAAAATAGAAGCTAACCTAGCAACGTAGCCAACGTGATAGCATAGCAGTCTCAAATGCAAATACAAACTAAATAAAAAAAAAACCCTGACTGGATGGATAGACAGAAGATCAAAAATACTATTAAACCATGAACATGTAAATACACGATTAATAATATTCAGCTTTTCGAAGCTAAAAAAATAGAAGCTAACCTAGCTACGTAGCCAACGTGATAGCATAGCAGTCTCAAATGCAGATAGAAACTCAATTTTAAAAAAACCCTGACTGGATGGATAGACAGAAGATCAAAAATACTATTAAACCATGAACATGTAAATACACGGTTAATAATATTCAGCTTGGCGAAGCTAAAAAAACAGAAGCTAACTTAGATGCGGCGGCGGGCTTACTCACTGTAGTGCGTCTGCTATCCTGCTCAAAACACAACACAACCTCCTGGTTGTGTTGCTGCAGCCAACCGCTAATACACCGATCGCACCTACAACTTTCTTCTTTGCAGTCTCCATTGTCCATTAAACAAATTGCAAAAGATTCACCAACACAGATGTCCAGAATACTGTGGAATTTTGTCGAAGAAAACAGAGGTATTTGAATTGGGTCCAAACACTTCCCTTGTAGTAAGTCGCCTAGACTACTGCAATGCACTTTATGCTGGCATTAGCCAAAAAGTTCTCTCCCGGTTGCAGTTAGTCCAGAACGCGGCAGCACGACTTTTAACAGGGGCCAGGAAACGTGAGCATATAACCCCAATTCTTCGGAGTTTGCACTGGCTCCCTGTTCATTTTAGAATTGATTTTAAATCCTTGCTGTTTGTTTTTAAAGCTTTACATGGACTGGCACCTCAGTATATCTCGGACCTCATCCAAATTTACACTCCTGCGCACGCTCTGAGGTCCGAGAGCCAGCTCCAGCTCGTGGTGCCCAGGACGAGACTCAAAACCAGGGGAGACAGGGCCTTCTCTGTGGTCGGCCCTAAACTCTGGAACACTCTGCCCCTCCATGTTCAAACTGCTTCCACAGTGGAGTGTTTTAAGTCTCGTCTAAAGACCCACTTTTATTCTTTGGCTTTTAACACTACGTGAGTTGTGTGGTCTTCTGTCCTCTGTTGTCCTGTGTGGTTAGGGTCAGGGTTATAAATTTTGATGTCTATTTTACTGTTTTAATTGGTTTTACCCTTTAAAATCGTTTTTAATCATATTTATTTTTTATATTGTCTCTGTATTGGTTTTCTATTCATTTATTCTTTGTTTTTATTCAGTCAATGGTGTAGCATAATATTGTTTTTAATATTGTTTTTAATATAGTTTTTAATATTGTTTTTAATATTGTTTTTAACATGGCTGTGCAGCACTTTGGAAACATTCTTGTTGTGTAAATGTGCTATATAAATAAAGTGGATTGGATTGGATTGGATTGCCCTCGTGACGTCACGCGCATACGTCATCATACCGCCACGTTTTCAAGCGGAAGTTTCCTGGGAAGTTTCAAATGTCACTTTATAAGTTAACCCGGCCGTATTGGCATGTGTTGGCTACTGAAAGCCACTACTAGCGACCACGCAGTCTGATAGTTTATATATCAATGATGAAATCTTAACATTGCAACACATGCCAATACGGCCGGGTTAACTTATAAAGTGACATTTTAAACTTCCCGGGAAATATCCGTCTGAAAACGTCTATGTATGATGACGTATGCGTGTGACGTCACTAGCTAAACAGAAGTATTGGTACCCCATTGAATCCAAAACAAACAGCTCTGTTTTCATCTCAAAATTCCACAGTATTCTGGACATCTGTGTTGGTGAATCTTTTGCAATTTGTTTAATGAACAATGAAGACTGCAAAGAAGAAAGTTGCAGGGGGGATCGGTGTATTAGCGGCTGGCTGCAGCAACACAACCAGGAGGACTTTGACTTGGATAGCAGACGCGCTACCCGACGCCGACCGCATCTATGATCGGGTGAAGTCCTTCGTCGCGCCGTCGATCGCTGGAACGCAGGTGAGCATGGGTGTTGATGAGCAGATGAGGGCTGGCTGGCGTAGGTGGATAGCTAATGTTTTTAGCATAGCTCTGTGAGGTCCCGTTGCTAAGTTAGCTTCAATGGCGTCGTTAGCAACAGCATTGTTAAGCTTCGCCAGGCTGGAAAGCATTAACCGTGTATTTACATGTCCATGGTTTAATAGTATTGTTGATCTTCTGTCTATCCTTCCAGTCAGGGGTTTATTTATTTTGTTTCTATCTGCAGTTGCTATCACGTTAGCTCAGTAGCTAAAGTGCTTCGCCGATGTATTGTCGTGGAGATAAAAGTCACTGTGAATGTCCATTTCGCGTTCTCGACTCTCATTTTCAAGAGGATATAGTATCCCAGGTGGTTTAAAATACAAATCCGTGATCCACAATAGAAAAAGGAGAGAGTGTGGAATCCAATGAGCCAGCTTGTACCTAAGTTACGGTCAGAGCGAAAAAAGATACGTCCTGCACTGCACTCTAGTCCTTCACTCTCACATTCCTCATCCACGAATCTTTCATCCTGGCTCAAATTAATGGGGTAATCGTCGCTTTCTCGGTTTGAATCTCTCTCGCTGCTGGTGTAAACAATGGGGAAATGTGAGGAGCCTTTCAACCTGTGACGTCACGCTACTTCCGGTACAGGCAAGGCTTTTTTTATCTGCGAACTTTATCGTCGATGTTCTCTACTAAATCCTTTCAGCAAAAATATGGCAATATCACGAAATGATCAAGTATGACACATAGAATGGATCTGCTATCACCGTTTGAATTTAAAAAAAATCATTTCAGTAGGTCTTTAAACAGAATGCAAGAGTTTTCTGAAATGTTACCTGCCCGGCGTAGTGGCGTTCTTTCTGAGCCCTCAGAGGAAGGCTGTGACGGAGAGGAGACCAGAGGTTGGGACGGAACATTCGGGTCTGGGCCCAGTTTTCTGTGGGAACACACAAAATTAACATTTGATGCGAGCAATATGAGGAGCTCTGGATATCAAACATTAAGATGGGTCAAACGATATTGTGATGCTGTGTCCCGGAGGGGTGTAACGGTACGTGTATTTGGATTGAACCGTTTCGGTACGGGGGGTTCGGTTCGGTTCGGAGGTGTACCGAACGAGTTTCCACACGAACATTTAAAGTAGCCGCCTAAGCTAAAGTCTTAACAAGTCTTAACCACCCACACAACCATCTGATTGGTTACATACAGAGCGGTAACAGCCAATCAGAAGTGCGTATTCAGAGCGCATGCAGTCAGTGCTTAGTTTAGCAGGTAATCATCAGGCTGCGGACTCTCCCCAAATGATAATAAACACCTCCCAGTCAACTACTAGTAACATCACTATGAGCTTCAGCTCGCTCGCAGTCCTGGCTTGAGGTGAAGGCTAATTCGCTCATTTTGCGGTGTGTGTGCGTGTGTGTTACGGACAGCAAAGCCCTGTCTGTCTGTTATTTCACTTTACCCTTTTCTGTGTTGATTGAGCTGTGTTGAAGCAGCAAAAAAGGACATTATGTTAAATGAAGAGTTTCTGTCTCTGATAGTTGATATAATAATGTAAGTGAATCATTAAGCCTACATGAACTCCATGGTGTTCAGGGATGAATAGTCTCTCCTATTGCTATTGTACTATTTTTTCAGCTATAGTTACATTAATCATTAGTAATGTAGCAGCCTAGTTTTGAATGGCAGGGTCCCTGCTATCACATGTTGATAAAAATTAGGGATGTCCGATAATGGCTTTTTGCCGATATCCGATATTCCGATATTGTCCAACTCTTTAATTACCGATACCGATATCAACCGATATATGCAGTTGTGGAATTAACACATTATTATGTCTAATTTGGACAACCAGGTATGGTGAAGATAAGGTACTTTTAAAAAAAAATTATAAAATAAAATAAGATAAATAAATTAAAAACATTTTCTTGAATAAAAAAGAAAGTAAAACAATATAAAAACAGTTACATAGAAACTAGTAATGAATGAAAATGAGTAACATTAACTGTTAAAGGTTAGTACTATTAGTGGAGCAGCAGCACGCACAATCATGTGTGCTTACGGACTGTATTCCTTGCAGACTGTATTGATATATATTGATATATAATGTAGGAAGCAGAATATTAATAACAGAAAGAAACAACCCTTTTGTGCGAATGAGGAGGGAGGTTTTTTGGGTTGGTGCATTAATTGTAAGTGTATCTTGTGTTTTTTATGTTGATTTAATTTAAAAAAAAAACAACAACAAAAACGTTACCGATAATAAAAAAAACGATACCGATAATTTCCGATATTACATTTTAACGCATTTATCCCTAATAAAAATATAACATTTACATAATTAAAAATCAACTCCAGGCTTTCCAAATGCTGTAATAAATTAAGCATGACGAGTTGACTTGAAACTGTTTAATGTTGCACTTTTTATATGTAAAAGAAACATTTTGTCAATTTATTTAATCTGAGCAACAACTTGAGGCAGTTTAATGTTGATTAACGTGGGCAGAATTATTATAGTGTTCCCAATGTTAAAAGGATAAAGCCATTGTTTACAAATTTGGTAAATAAATAACTAGGGATGTCCGATAATATCGGCCTGCCGATATTATCGGCCGATAAATGCGTTAAAATGTAATATCGGAAATTATCTGTATCGGGTTTTTTTTTGTTTTTATTAAATCCCCATAAAAAACACAAGATACACTTACAATTAGTGCACCAACCCAAAAAACCTCCCTCCCCCATTTACACTCATTCACACAAAAGGGTTCTTTCTTTCTGTTATTAATATTCTGCTTCCTACATTATATATCAATATATATCAATACAGTCTGCAAGGGATACAGTCCGTAAGCACACATGATTGTGCGTGCTGCTGCTCCACTAATAGTACTAACCTTTAACACTTCATTTTACTCATTTTCATTCATTACTAGTTTCTATGTAACTGTTTTTATATTGTTTTACTTTCTTTTTTATTCAAGAAAATGTTTTTAATTTAGTTATCTTATTTTATTATTATTTTTTTTAAAGTACCTTATCTTCACCATACATGGTTGTCCAAATTAGGCATAATAATGTGTTAATTCCACGACTGTATGTATCGGTTGATATCGGTATCGGTAATTAAAGAGTTGGACAATATCGGAATATCGGATATCGGCAAAAAGCCATTATCGGACATCCCTATAAATAACCAAAAAATGTATATTTTGTTGTTTTCTTACTTTACCGAAAATGAACCGAACCGTGACCTCTAAACCGAGGTACGTACCGAAACGAATTTTTTGTGTACCGTTACACCCCTCGTGTCCCGCCATACCTTGACGTGTGTGTCACTTTAAGAAAAGAAAAAAAAACACGTAATGGAAATGAGGAAAAGGAACACATGTGGGATGATTTTAATGCCAAATAAGGCAACTGTTCTTTTCCTGTTCACTATTTAGCTCACCGTTCATATTCCTTTCTGCACAGCCATTTGTTTTGGGGGGGGTGGGGGGGACTTTTGTGTTTGCCAACTATTCATTTTATTTCCAGGTCAAATGCAGGGATTTTTTTTTTTAATCCAGTTGACTGCACCATTATGAAACACCAACACAATATTGGTGCAGTGCCAATACAGCCGGTGAGTGTGCCACACACTCGCTGAAGTAAGGAAGAACTACAGATGGGAATTAGCGTTTAGCTCCTGTAAATCTGGTGCAGCCATTGATTCTTTATGAAAAGTATGTCGTGGACATTTAGACTTAGAGCGGCAGGAAGTAACCCTCCACAATAAAAGTCTTTGCACTGTATGCATGTTTTCAATGGATATTTTAAATATGGGTTACACTTCCTTTTTACTGTCATTCAAATTTGAACTTTACAGTACAGATAAGAACGAAATGTCATCGCATGAGCTCATGGTAGTGCGGGATAAAAAAGCAATAAATAAGATATAAATAAATAGATGACTGTACAGATAAATATATTGCACTTTTGCATATGCATCCACGTTTATGGATTTATGTTATATTGTCTTTATATTTATATTATATACACCGTGCATAAACTCATAAAATAATGTTTACATTGTCATCATTAGTGTAGATTCTGAGCAAATAACTAACTGTATCCATCATAAAAAAAACAGTTTAAAAATTGCACATTAAAATGGTCAAAGGTAAAAATGCTCACATATCAAATACAATTTTATTGTAAAGTATTTTGTGTATTTTTATTGGATAGTAGTCTGTTTATTTCAATTCTTATTTTGTATCTTTATTACTTCTTGTGTAATTTGTTTTCATCCCATATTTGTTTCCACTACCGCACTTTAAAGTCCTTAATCTTGTCATATGCAAATATAATGACAATAAAGTCCATTCTATTATATTCTATTGTAAAAAAATACAAAAAAATATATATAAATGTTATAAATTATAATAATACAAGTATTACTACTACTACTAATACTATTACTAATAATAACAATTATTATTATTATTACTATTATCTAGAGATGTCCGATAATATCGGCCGATATATGCGTTAAAATGTAATATCGGAAATTATCGGTATCGTTTTTTTTTATTATCGGTATCGTTTTTTTTTATTATCGGTATCGTTTTTTTTTGTTTTTTTTTTATTAAATCAACATAAAAAACACAAGATACACTTACAATTAGTGCACCAACCCAAAAAAAACATTCACACAAAAGGGTTGTTTCTTTCTGTTATTAATATTCTGCTTCCTACATTATATATCAATATATATCAATACAGTCTGCAAGGGATACAGTCCGTAAGCACACATGATTGTGCGTGCTGCTGCTCCACTAATAGTACTAACCTTTAACACTTCATTTTACTCATTTTCATTCATTACTAGTTTCTATGTAACTGTTTTTATATTGTTTTACTTTCTTTTTTATTCAAGAAAATGTTTTTAATTTATTTATCGTATTTTATTTTATTCATTTTTTTTAAAAGTACCTTATCTTCACCATACCTGGTTGTCCAAATTAGGCATAATAATGTGTTAATTCCACGACTGCATATATCGGTTGATATCGGTATCGGTAATTAAAGAGTTGGACAATATCGGAATATCGGATATCGGCAAAAAGCCATTATCGGACATCCCTACTATTATCATTTTATTAGAGAAGTTGCAAAGATCCTGACACAACCTCCTTGGCGGAGGTAATCCTACACATTCTCAAACTGTGGTATGCTAGCTCTATCTAGTGGTACGCCAAAGAATTACCTCATTAAATACTCAAAGGCGTAAAATTGACAGTGTAAATATTACATATACTTGTTGAATAAAACCTCCGCCTTGTTTTGAATGACTACTTATGCCTACTATGCTAACGCTGTGTTGTAATGTTGGTCGTTTTGGTGGTACTTGGAGAGCCAAGTGTTTTCTGAGGTGGTACTTGGTGAATAAAGTTTGAGAAGCTTTGCTATAGAGCCGTGATTCTCAAACTGTGGTATGCGGGCTACGTCTATTTAATCAAGAATCACTTGATTAAATATTTAAACACAGTGATACTGTTCAAAGTGTGTGTACTGTTACATTGGCCTAGAACAGGGGTCACCAACGTGGTGCCCGCGGGCACCAGGTAGCCCGTAAGGACCAGATGAGTAGCCCGCTGGCCTGTTCTAAAAATAGCTCAAATAGCAGCACTTACTAGTGAGCTGCCTCTATTTTTTAAATTGTATTTATTTACTAGCAAGCTGGTCTCGCTTTGCTCTACATTTTTAATTCTAAGAGAGACAAAACTCAAATAGAATTTGAAAATCCAAGAAAATATTTTAAAGACTTGGTCTTCTTTTGTTTAAATAAATGCATTCATTTTTTTACTTTGCTTCTTATAACTTTCAGAAAGACAATTTTAGAGAATAAATACAACCTTAAAAATGATTTTAGGATTTTTAAACACATATACCTTTTTACCTTTTAAATTCCTTCCTCTTCTTTCCTGACAATTTAAATCAATGTTCAAGTAAAAAAAAATTTTATTGTAAAGAATAATAAATACATTTTAATTTAATTCTTCATTTTAGCTTCAGTTTTTTCGACGAAGAGTATTTGTGAAATATTTCTTCAAACTTATTATGATTAAAATTCAAAAAAAATATTCTGGCAAATCCAGAAAATCTGTAGAATCAAATTTAAATCTTATTTCAAAGTCTTTTGAATTTCTTTTAAAATTTTTGTTCTGGAAAATCTAGAAGAAATAATGATTTGTCTTTGTTAGAAATATAGCTTGGTCCAATTTGTTATATATTCTAACAAAGTGTAGACTGGATTTTAACCTATTTAAAACATGTCATCAAAATTCTAAAATTAATCTTAATCAGGATAAATTACAAATGATGTTCCATAAATTATTTAAAAAAAAATTTCAAAAAGATTCGAATTAGCTAGTTTTTCTCTTCTTTTTCTCGGTTGAATTTTGAATTTTGAAGAGTCGAAATTGAAGATAAACTATGTTTCAAAATTTAATTGTCATTTTTTTCGTGTTTTCTCCTCTTTTAAACCGTTCAATTGAGTGTAAATATCATTAATTATTAATAATAACATAGAGTTAAAAGTAAATTGAGCAAATTGGCTATTTCTGGCAATTTATTTAAGTGTGTATCAAACTGGTAGCCCTTCGCATTAATCACTACCCAAGAAGTAGCTCTTGCTTTCAAAAAGGTTGGTGACCCCTGGCCTAGAATATTAAACATATAGTACAGGCCAAAAGTTTGGACACACCTTCTCATTCAATGCTTTTTCTTTATTTCCATGACTATTTACGTTGTAGATTGATCACTGAAGGCGTCAAAACTATGAATGAACACATGTGGTTGACAAAAAAACGGCGAAATAACCGAGAACATGTTTTATATTCTAGTTTCTTCGTCGATGAGCTTCAAGCACACCTGTGAAGTGAAAACCGTTTCAGGTACCTCTTGAAGCTCATGGAGAGAATGCCAGGAGTGTGCGAAAATGTAATGAGAGCAAAGGGTGGCTATTTTGAAGAAACTAGAATATAAAACAAGTTTTCAGTCTTGATGTGACAATCTACAACAGTGGTTCTTAACCTGGCTTGGATGGAACCCTAGGGGTTCGGTGAGTCGGGCTCAGGGGTTCGGCGGAGGTCAAGACACACCTGAATCATCGTGTAAATAAAAACTTTTCCCTATCGGCGTATTACGGATACGGCAACAGCTGACTGGTTGGCAGGTGTGTCATTTGTTGTGAGTTTATGCACTGTGTTCAGGGTTTCCCACACATTCATTTATTTGTGGCGGCCCGCCACGAAAGAATTACGTCCGCCACAAATTAAAAACAATTTAAAAAAACCTTCTTTTTTTTTTTTCTTTTTTTTTTTTCTCCTCTCCAGCTTCTCAGGCAAATCATATAGTTGATGTAGATGCCCATATAGGCTGTTCACATTTACTTTACAAAAGAGAAGTGTAGGATACTTCTCTTGTTGCCTTATTTGTATTTGACCACTACTGTTTTCTGTTTATTTGTTACTGACTGTGGCAAGACACCTCTGCCTCTGTTTCACTTTATGTTGCTGGTAAATAATATGGTTGTAGTAGTAGGCTAAAGTTAAATTATTTGGTATGCACTAATTAAAGGGGCAGAGCTTTAAGAGACATTTTAGCTTTTATATTTTATAAGATATATTTGTTGTAAGAACCACAATTAATAAATATATTTCAGTGAATAACTTATTGTTCAAATCTGTATATAAATATGTACATAAAGTGTTGTAATTATATTGTAAAATGGATGGATAGATGGACGTTTAAAACAAAACTGTTATTATTAATTAGTAAGTATACATTTTTTGAGCCTTTTTAGAGAAAATCAAATCATTGTAGTAAATTATGCAAATTACTCGATGAATGATGTCATGGTGACCACGCCCATAGCCACGCCCCCACCGCCACAGGTATCTTGGCAGTTTATGGGAAACACTGGTGTTGGTTTTGTTGTTTGAACAAGGTGATGTTCATGCACGCTTCATTTTGTGCACCAGTAATAAAACATGGTAACACTTTAGTATGGGGAACATATTCACCATTAATTAGTTGCTTATTAACATGCAAATTAGTAACATATTGGCTCTTAACTAGTCATTATTAAGTACTTATTAATGCCTTATTCAGCATGGCCTTATTATAACCCTAACCCTCTAACCCTCTAACCCTAACCAAATAACTCTAAATTAAATATTTGATACTTAGAATATGTTCCCCATACTAAAGTGTCACCAAAAAACATATAACTTTGTCTTGAATTTGAAAGACAAACAACATATTATTTTTCACTAAAGAAGGGTTGGGTGAATGCGCATATGAAACTGGTGGGGTTCGGGACCTCCAACAAGGTTAAGAACCACTGATCTACAATGTAAACCAGGGGTCACCAACCTTTTTGAAAGCAAGAGCTACTTCTTGGGTAGTGATTAATGCGAAGGGCTACCAGTTTGATACACACTTCAATAAATTGCCAGAAATAGCCAATTTGCTCAATTTACCTTTAACTCTATGTTATTATTAATAATTAATGATATTTACACTTAATTGAACGGTTTAAAAGAGGAGAAAACAATAAAAAAAAAAAAAAAATAGTTTATTTTCAATTTCGACTCTTTAAAATTCAAAATTCAACCGAAAAAAAAGAAGAGGAAAACTAGCTAATTCGAATCTTTTTGAAAAAATAAAAAAAATTATTTATAGAACATCATTAGTATTTTTTTCTGATTAAGATTCATTTTAGAATTTTGATGACATGTTTTAAATAGGTTAAAATCCAATCTGCACTTTGTTAGAATATATAACAAATTGGACCAAGCTATATTTCTAACAAAGACAAATCATTATTTCTTCTAGATTTTCCAGAACAAAAATTTTCAAAGAAATTCAAAAGACTTTGAAATAAGATTTAAATTTGATGCTACAGATTTTCTAGATTTGTTTTTATAGTTTTATATAAACTATAAAAACTTGAAACAGAATAATTGTTTCGAATTTTAATCATAATTAGTTTGAAGAAATATTTCACAAATATTCTTTGTCGAAAAAACAGAAGCTAAAATGAAGAATTAAATAAAAATGTATTTATTATTCTTTACAATAAAAAAAATTAATTTACTTGAACATCGATTTAAATTGTCAGGAAAGAAGAGGAAGGAATTTAAAAGCTAAAAAGGTATATGTGTTTAAAAATCCTAAAATCATTTTTTAAGGTTGTATTTTTTCTCTAAAATTGTCTTTCTGAAAGTTATAAGAAGCAAAGTAAAAAAATTTATGAATTTATTTAAACAAGTGATGACCAAGTCTTTAAAATATTTTCTTGGATTTTCAAATTCTATTTGAGTTTTGTCTCTCTTAGAATTAAAAATGTCGGGCAAAGCGAGACCAGCTTGCTAGTAAATAAATACAATTTAAAAAATAGAGGCAGCTCACTGGTAAGTGCTGCTATTTGAGCTATTTTTAGAACAGGCCAGCGGGCTACTCATCTGGTCCTTACGGGCTACCTGGTGCCCGCGGGCAACGCGTTGGTGACCCCTGATGTAAAGAGTCATGAAAATAAAGAAAACATTGCATTGACTGAGAAGGTGTGTCCAAACTTTTGGCCTGTACTGTACTTGTGTAAATAAAACCTCCGCCTACTACACTACTGTATTTTATTATTGGTCATTTTGTGTTTTCTGAGGTGGTTCTTGGTCAAAAATGTTGTGCTAATGAGCACTGGGAGTAAAATCAGACAAAATGTATTTGAGTTGCTGTAAAAAAAAATTAAAAAAAGGAGCACTATCAAGATTGAAGTTAGATTTCTTCATCTCTTCATAGCACTGCTGAAGAAAACCAGAATTGAATTGTCCGTTAGGGAAGCATCTTGCATCACCTGTATGCCACTGGCGTTACAGCCAAAGGGTTGGAGCTGGTTCTTTCCAGTGCCGCCTGCTTCTGCTTCTTCAAGATGACCTGCTGGAGCTTCTGTTTCACCAGTGAACTGGCCACTGCACCTGGCCAGCCAAAGCATTACCAAAACACATCAGTTTTCACAGGTTCAACAGTGAAACGTCCAACTGGCTCTGTCTGCGCTCAACGAGGTGACAGAAGGTGCTGCGAAGGTTCAAGTCAATATTGACCCAATGACTTGTGCGTGTATTCGGAGCTATATTTAGCCCTCACTGTTGCAGCGCTGCTCTATTTATCTCCATTATCAAAGCAAACAGAGAGAAAAAAAACGGCCAATAAAAAGACGACGAAGGTCCTGCTCGGCCAGGAAAGGTTACTATACCAGGGGTCGGCAACCTTTACCACTCAAAGAGCCATTTTGGCAAGTTTCACAAATTAAAGAAAGTAATGGGAGCCACAAAAAAATTTTTAAAATGAAAAACACCACATACAAAGCTTAAATGCTTTGTGCTATGTTAACCAGGGGTCTCCGACACACTTTAATGTGGAAATTTGATGTTAGTGCAGCCCGCAAGTTTTGAATGAATAGCGCTTGATAGCGTCATACTTGCCAACCCTCTCATTTTTCCCGGGAGACTCCCAAATATCAGAGCGTGATGACACTGCATTTGGCGCCCTCTACAGTCTGCCCTAACAGTGTACCTGCTCGACCACACGTAGAATGCAATTTCAACTTGCTCACGTAAGTGACAGCAAGGCGTACTACCTCAGCAGCCACACATCTTACACTGACGGTACCAATACCAAGAATCCCATGCAGCCCTAACTCTTCCGCTCAACCAACGCACGGAGAGGGGGCAGGGGGGTTGATGTGTGGGGGGATTTGGTGGTAGCGGGGGTGTATAATGTAGACCGGAAGAGTTAGGGCTGCATGGGATTCTGGGTAATGGTTGTGTTGTGTTTATGTTGTGTTACGGTGGGATGTTCTCCAGAAATGTGTTTTTCATTCTTTTTTGGTGTGGGTTCACAGTGTGGCGCATATTTGTAACGTAACAATGTTAAAGTTGTTTGATACGGCTACCGTCAGTGTAAGCTGTGTGGCTGATGAGTAAGTATGCTTTGCTGTCTCCTGTGTGTGCAAGTAATAACAACATGCAACATGTGGCTGGACTGGCACACTGTATGTAAATGCTATAGAGGACAATTACTGCAGTGCAATTAGGGCACGCCCTTTATTTAGTAATTAGAGTGTCATCATCATCATCATCATCAGCAGCCGTTGTCAGTCCACTGCTGGACGAAAGCCTCAGCATGTTTCTGCCATAGTGAACGATCTCTCTTGGCGTACTCTTCATGCTGGTTATTAGCCTACACCTTTAGCCAATTAGAGTGTAAATAGGATTATTTTTTCCCTGGGAGTAATCTATGAGAGACACTGAGATCCATAAGTCTCCTGGGAAAATCGGGGGTGGTCGGCATGTATGTAGCTGAGCCGCATCAGAGTGGTCAAAGAGCCGCATGCGGTTCCGGAGCCGCGGGTTGCCGACCCCTGTACTATACTGTAAGGCAGGAGTGTGTCGTGAGATACAGTCCGCTGTGCCGTGGGAGATGATCTCGTTTCACCTATTTAGGCTGAATATATTTTGTGCAAAGCAGTAATTATAGTCTGCAAATGATAAATACCGTAATTTCCGGACTATAAGCCGCTACTTTTCCCCCTCGTTCTGGTCCCTGCGGCTTATACAAGGGTGCGGCTTATACAAGGGTGCGGCTTATATACGGCCTGTTCTTCTCCGGCACCGACGAAGAGGATTTCGGTGGTTTCAGTACGCAGGAGGAAGACGATGACACAATGATTATAGACTGACTTAGGCTGGTTATTTTGGTAACGTACAGGCGAGCACTTTGTATTACTTTGCAGCGTTGTATTATTTGTACTCTGCACGAATGCTGTTCGCCATGTCAAAGATGTGAACGTTTGATTGAATGATTGAAAGATTTATTGTTAATAAATGGGACGCTCATCTCTGTCCCGACAATCCCCTCCGTGGTAGCAGGAACCCCTATATCAGGGGTCACCAACCTTTTTGAAACCAGGAGCTACTTCTTGGGTAGTGATTAATGCGAAGGGCTACCAGTTTGATACACACTTAAATAAATGGCCAGAAATAGCCAATTTGCTCAATTTACCTTTAACTCTATGTTATTATTAATAATTAATGATATTTACACTTAATTGAACGGTTTAAAAGAGGAGAAAACACGAAACAAATGACAATTACATTTTGAAACATAGTTTATCTTCAATTTCGACTCTTTAAAATTCAAAATTCAACCGAAAAAAAGAAGAGAAAAAGTAGCTAATTCGAATCTTTTTGAAAAAATTTAAAAAATAATTTATGGAACATCATTAGTAATTTTTTCCTGATTAAGATTCATTTTAGAATTTTGATGACATGTTTTAAATAGGTTAAAATCCAATCTATACTTTGTTATAATATATAACAAATCATTATTTCTTCTAGATTTTCCAGAACAAAAATTTTAAAAGAAATTCAAAAGACTTTGAAATAAGATTTAAATTTGATTCTACAGATTTTCTAGATTTGCCAGAATAATTTTTTTGAATTTTAATCATAATAAATTTGAAGAAATATTTCACAAATATTCTTCGTCGAAAAAACAGAAGCTAAAATAAAGAATTAAATTAAAATGTATTTATTATTCTTTACAATAAAAAAATTTTTTTTACTTGAACATTGATTTAAATTGTCAGGAAAGAAGAGGAAGGAATTTAAAAGGTAAAAAGGTATATGTGTTTAAAAATCCTAAAATCATTTTTAAGGTTGTATTTTTTCTCCAAAATTGTCTTTCTGAAAGTTATAAAAAGCAAAGTAAAAAAATTAATGAATGTATTTAAACAAGTGAAGACCAAGTCTTTCAAATATTTTCTTGGATTTTCAAATTCTATTTGAGTTTTGTCTCTCTTAGAATTAAAAATGTCGGGCAAAGCGAGACCAGCTTGCTAGTAAGTAAATACAATTTAAAAAATAGAGGCAGCTCACTGGTAAGCGCTGCTATTTGAGCTATTTTTAGAACAGGCCAGCGGGCTACTCATCTGGTCCTTACGGGCTACCTGGTGCCCGCGGGCACCGCGTTGGTGACCCCTGCCCTATATACTACGCTAATTACACATCAAAACCCTGCGGCTTATAGTCGGGTGCGGCTTATATATGGAGCAATCTGTATTTTCCGCATTACTGTATCGGTCTGTTGTGGTGAAGAAGGAGCTGAGCCGGAAGGCAAAGCTCTCAATTTACCGGTCGATCTACGTTCCCATCCTCACCTATGGTCATGAGCTTTGGGTTATGACCGAAAGGACAAGATCACGGGTACAAGCGGCCCAAATGAGTTTCCTCCGCCGGGTGGCGGGTCTCTCCCTTAGAGATAGGGTGAGAAGCTCTGCCATCCGGGAGGAGCTCAAAGTAAAGCCGCTGCTCCTCCGCATGGAGAGGAGCCAGATGAGGTGGTTCGGGCATCTGGTCAGGATGCCACCCGAACGCCTCCCTAGGGAGGTGTTTAGGGCACGTCCGACTCTCACACTATTATGTTAGATCCACTATGGACTGGACTCTCACACTATTATGTTAGATCCACTATGGACTGGACTCTCACTATTATGTTAGATCCACTATGGACTGGACTCTCACACTATTACGTCAGACCCACTCGACGTCCATTGCATCCGGTCTCCCCTAGAGGGCCGCGGTCACCCACATCTGCGGTCCTCTCCAAGGTTTCTCATAGTCATTCACATCGACGTCCCATTGGGGTTGTGAGTTTTTCCTTGCCCTTATGTGGGCTCTGTACCGAGGATGTCATTGTGGCTTGTGCAGCCCTTTGAGACACTTGTGATTTAGGGCTATATAAATAAACATTGATTGATTGATTGACTGAAATTCGGGAGTCTCCCGGGAAAATCGGGAGGTTGAAACCGATACAGATAATTTCCGATATTACATTTCAAAGCATTTATCGGCCGATATTATCGGACATCTTTAATTATTATTATTATTACTTTGAGACAAGAGCTATAGTGATGCATGCTTGGTTATGCTTTAAAGCAGGGGTCACCAACGCGGTGCCCGCGGGCACCAGGTAGCCCGTAAGGACCAGATGAGTAGCCCGCCGGCCTGTTCTAAAAATAGTTCAAATAGCAGCACTTACCAGTGAGCTGCCTCTATTTTTTAAATTGTATTTATTTACTAGCAAGCTGGTCTCGCTTTGCTCGACATTTTTAATTCTAAGAGAGACAAAACTCAAATAGAATTTGAAAATCCAAGAAAATATTTTAAAGACTTGGTCTTCACTTGTTTAAATAAATTCATACATTTTTTTACTTTGCTTCTTATAACTTTCAGAAAGACAATTTTAGAGAAAAAATACAACCTTAAAAATGATTTTAGGATTTTTAAACACATATACCTTTTTACCTTTTAAATTCCTTCCTCTTCTTTCCTGACAATTTAAATCAATGTTCAAGTAAATGTATTTTTTTTATTGTAAAGAATAATAAATACATTTTAATTTAATTCTTCATTTTAGCTTCTGTTTTTTCGACGAAGAATATTTGTGAAATATTTCTTCAAACTTATTATGATTAAAATTCAAAAAAATTATTCTGGCAAATCTAGAAAATCTGTAGAATCAAATTGAAATCTTATTTCAAAGTCTTTTGAATTTCTTTTAAAATTGTTGTTCTGGAAAATCTAGAAGAAATAACGATTTGTCTTTGTTAGAAATATAGCTTGGTCCAATTTGTTATATATTCTAACAAAGTGCAGATTGGAATTTAACCTATTTAAAACATGTCATCAAAATTCTAAAATTAATCTTAATCAGGAAAAATTACTAATGATGTTCCATAAATAATTTTTTTTATTTTTTCAAAAAGATTCGAATTAGCTAGTTTTTCTCTTCTTTTTTTCGGTTCAATTTTGAATTTTAAAGAGTCGAAATTGAAGATAAACTATGTTTCAAAATTTAATTGTCTATTTTTTCATGTTTTCTCCTCTTTTAAACCGTTCAATTAATTGTAAATATCATTAATTATTAATAATAACATAGAGTTAAAGGCCAATTGAGCAAATTAGCTATTTCTGGCAATTTATTGAAGTGTGTATCAAACTGGTAGCCCTTCGCATTAATCACTACCCAAGAAGTAGCTCTTGCTTTCAAAAAGGTTGGTGACCCCTGCTTTAAAGTCATATCCAACAATTGCCACAACGACTTTTTACTGTCAACTGAGTTTCCTTTTTTAACGACTTCTGCTGGTGGTGTGCCTCCACATTTTTTCAACGCAAAAAATGTGCCTGGTCTCAAAACAGGTTGCAAAACTCTGCTGTAAGGTGTGTGTGACTCACTTTGTTGGCTCTTGTCCTTGTTTTTTAGCTGCTGCAGTTCTTGATGCTTCTCCTGGTGTTCCTGTTCACGTCGCCTCTGCTCCATATTGAACTGAAACACAGGAAAATGGTGTCGGTGCGACTGGAAAAGCAACCACTGAGTTGAAGAGAATGTTGGTTTGAAATAATTATGAGTAATAAATGATGATTTATCCCCTTCTCACCCGGATGTGCTGCTGCAGCTGCTGCTGGGAGAAGGAGGTGCGGGCCGGCGGGGAGAACGGGCTGAGAAGCAGCGGCGGGTGCAGCGGACTGAGGAGCGCCGTGTCGGAGCCGGGGCGCATCCCCCGCTCTCCCACCCTGAGGTCCATGGGCGAAGGAGGCCACGCGCGGCACACAGGAATCTGGAAGGTTTTTAAAGACGTTTCAGTCCACTGCACACTTGACTTTACTGCTTAGCATAGCATTCTGGATATAGTACGCTACCTAAAAAAAAAGGTAACAAAAGCAAAACCATGATATTTAATGATCCCAGCACATTCCTCACCTTTTATATGCTCAGCAACCTCTAAAGCAGGGGTCACCAACCTTTTTGAAAGCAAGAGCTACTTCTTGGGTAGTGATTAATGCGAAGGGCTACCAGTTTGATACACACTTCAATAAATTGCCAGAAATAGCCAATTTGCTCAATTTACCTTTAACTCTATGTTATTATTAATAATTAATGATATTTACACTTAATTGAACGGTTTAAAAGAGGAGAAAACACGAAAAAAAAATGACAATTCAATTTTGAAACATAGTTTATCTTCAATTTCGACTCTTTAAAATTCAAAATTCAACCGAAAAAAAGAAGAGAAAAACGAGCTAATTCGAATCTTTTTGAAAATATTAAAAAAGGAATTCATGAGACATCATTAGTCATTTTTCCTGATTAAGATTAATTTTAGAATTTTGATGACATGTTTTAAATAGGTTAAAATCCAATCTGCACTTTGTTAGAATATATAACAAATTGGACCAAGCTATATTTCTAACAAAGACAAATCATTATTTCTTCTAGATTTTCCAGAACAAAATTTTTAAAAGAAATTCAAAAGACTTTGAAATAAGATTTAAATTTGATTCTACAGATTTTCTAGATTTGCCAGAATATTTTTTTTTAAATTTTAATCATAATAAGTTTGAAGAAATATTTCACAAATATTCTTCGTCGAAAAAACAGAAGCTAAAATGAAGAATTAAATTAAAATGTATTTATTATTCTTTACAATAAAAAAAATACATTTACTTGAGCATTGATTTAAATTGTCAGGAAAGAAGAGGAAGGAATTTAAAAGGTAAAAAGGTATATGTGTTTAAAAATCCTAAAATCATTTTTAAGGTTGGATTTTTTTTCTCTAAAATTGTCTTTCTGAAAGTTATAAGAAGCAAAGTAAAACAATTAATGAATTTATTTAAACGTTGAGTTATTGATGTTGCTATTGCTCTGCACTATTTTGAGTGTTACTATTTTTGTGATTGCACATTTGCACATTACCTTTTGGGGGTGAACAGAGTTGTTAGAACGCTGGTTTGTAATATATTATTAAAGTTTGACTGACCTATATGACTGTTTTTTTGACATTCCCTTTAGCGCAGCGTAGGTGCGGCTAATAGCACGGGGCGGCTAATAGGTAAACAAGGTTCTGAAATATGCCATTCATTGAAAGTGCGGCTAATAACACGGGGCGCCTTATGGTGCGGAAAATACGGTACTGCTTTGCTAAAAATATTTTGAACCCAAATAGGTGCAATTAGATCATCTCCCACGGCACACCAGACTGTATCACACAGTGGTTGACAAACACTAGCATAGAAGATGATGTACAGTTCATATCTACAGTACACATCCAAAACATTCCCCGCACTTTGACACCAACATCATCCATGTAGAACTTGGCGTGCACAGACAACTTGGTTTCCTTTGGATATGCGTTTTCCAAGGAAAATGGCCTTCCGAAGTGTAGGGTTTAGGACAGGTTTAAGCGGCTTTTTAACTCGTCAGCTGTGTGACGGACGCACGGGCACTATTTCCATGTTCTTTGCATGCTGTTGGGCATATTTGCATTGCAGCCTCCAGTCAATGGGAAACATTGCCTCATCTGGCACTCAAAGCAGGATCCAGGAAGGGAACAGCTTGGGGAAAAAAAAATGCTGGGGGGTAGGGCACGGGCGCGCACACACACACACACACACACACACACATCGCTTGTAGTAATTTGTGTAATGTCCTTGCCACGCTGCTGCGGTTGGTCGTCACATTTCAAACATACAGTTGAATCTCGTCTTACTCTTTTATGGTTATGGTGACATACATTCCAAATGAAGACAGACTGGAATGACAGAAATCCATTGGCGCACACACACACACACACACACACACACACACACACACACACACACACACACACACACACACACACACACACACACACACACACACACACACACACACACACACACACACCAAGACATGCTCAACATTAATGGTAATGAGTAAGAGGGGCTTTATTCATGCTTTAACAAGAAAACAAAGGCCGCTTCATGCACAAACTACTATCTGTCCCTGACTCCTCCCGTTTATAAATACCCCAACAGTCTGGTCTAACATTTACCTACAGTTATCCTTTTGTTTTTACAATGGAAAAATGCCACCTACACACACACACTCACACACACACACACACACACACTCACACACACACACACAAAAATGCAAGGTGACTAAGCAGGTTCATTGACAGTGACTGTTGACTTCAAAATAACTTTATATAAACACAACAAATGGTATCTCGCGGCTCTATTGGTCACAGAGCAGGTTTACGGAATCCGACAAATTCCCACGAGCAATCATTTTTGGCAATGAAGACAAGACCAGAAGATCAGGACCAGAACTTAAAGTGGCAGCCAGCTGCCTAGAACAATTAAAGATAGGGGGATCGACTAATTTCCATCCATCCATCCATTTTCTACCGCTTGTCCCTTTTGGGGTCGCGGGGGGTGCTGGAGCCTATCTCAGCTGCATTCGGGCGGAAGGCGGGGTACACCCTGGACAAGTCGCCACCTCATCGCAGGGCCAACACAGATAGACAGACAACATTCACACACTAGGGACCATTTAGTGTTGCCAATCAACCTATCCCCAGGTGCATGTCTTTGGAGGTGGGAGGGGCCTATCCCCAGGTGCACGTCTTTGGAGGTGGGAGGGGCCTATCCCCAGGTGCACGTCTTTGGAGGTGGGAGGGGCCTATCCCCAGGTGCTTGTCTTTGGAGGTGGGAGGGGCCTATCCCCAGGTGCATGTCTTTGGAGGTGGGAGGGGCCTATCCCCAGGTGCTTGTCTTTGGAGGTGGGAGGGGCATATCCCCAGGTGCTTGTCTTTGGAGGTGAGAGGGGCCTATCCCCAGGTGCATGTCTTTGGAGGTGGGAGGAAGCCGGAGTACCCGGAGGGAACCCACGCAGTCACGGGGAGAACATGCAAACTCCACACAGAAAGATCCCGAGCGCAGGACCGAACCCAGGACCTTCGTATTGTGAGGCAGACGGACTAACCCCTCTTCCACCGTGCTGCCTTGTTGGATAAATGTGGAAAAAATAATAATAAGGCAGCACACGAGTGGAATGAAGGTAAATAACATCAAATATTAACTATTCACTTTACTGTATGTTGTGAAAGTAGTGAGTGACACTCAATCCGAGTGAACAGAATGCTAATGCTAACAAGCTAATGCTAAAGTCGATGTTTGTGTTGTCGGCGTGAGATAAACACTGACTTGTATTATTAATATATTGTTGTGTACAGCTGAAATGGACCAAAAGGAATGGCCCGACCCTCATGAATTCATCATTTAGTGAGAGGACAACCTTCTGACTGGTGGACATTGCGGACTAAAGCCTGACTTTTTATGAACATTTCCATACACTTTTGTTTTTTAAATCATATCGTTTTGCATACTATTACTTTGTATTTCAATTACTTACTTTTTAGTATATATAGTAAACCATCCCTCCATACGTCATCAGCCTGGTTTGTAAAAACTACCCTGAACTGTGAAATGCGCTAGAAACACGAACCACGCACTTCTATTTTTGTTTTTATATTTGATGTTGCACGATTGCGCAAAGTAAAAATTCCTAGTTTGTGAACCCGTTCTCAAACAATGGCAATAAAATCTCTTCTGATTCCGATTCTTCTGATTGTGATTCTACAGGAAGTGTGGAAAAGGGCCTATTGGCACACATCCAATTCATGAATTGCATAAATGAATGCAGGTTATATGATAAACTTCATGATATAATACAAATAATACATACGTACAAGGGTTAAAGTCAAATAAAATGGTATTATGAATAGATAAATACAGGCAAATTATAAATACAACTAACGCACACATTGCAATGACTAAATAAATATATGATAGGTGAAATTAAATAATAAATTGCCTCCATGGA
Source organism: Entelurus aequoreus (assembly GCF_033978785.1). Taxonomy (NCBI): domain Eukaryota; kingdom Metazoa; phylum Chordata; class Actinopteri; order Syngnathiformes; family Syngnathidae; genus Entelurus; species Entelurus aequoreus. Next base: position 2,356,121 of record NC_084737.1, read on the forward strand.
AATGCCCCTCTCTATCTCAAATCCTCCACACCAGTGGTCCCCAACCTTTTTGTACTTGCGGACCGGTCATTTTTCCCACGGACTTTACTTTGTCATAAAGAAATACAATCATGTGTGCTTACGGACTGTATTCCTGCAGACTGTATTGATCTATATTGATATATAATGTATATATTGTGTTTTTTATGTTGATTTAATTTTAAAAAATTTTTTTTTTTTTTTTTTTTTTTTTTTAATCCACGGACCGGTACCGGAGACCACTGCTCCACACGACACCTCCGCTCCGGACAGGCTGACCTCCTCCAACCTCAGAGGACAAAGCTACGAACAATGGGGGACCGGGCTTTCTGCTCCGCCGCTCCCAGTCTGTGGAACGCTCTCTCCCTGACCACCTGAGGGCACCACAGACTGTGAATGCTTTTAAAAAAGGCTTAAAAACCCTTCTTTTTTTTAAAAAAAGCATTTTTTTTAGATATATGCATACTAGTTCTAGCTATTAGGCTGTTCTAGTTTTTATTTGTGTATTATATTTTATTTATTTTTTTTTTTAATACTCAGTAGCACAGGCCTGGGCAATTATTTTGACTCGGGGGCCACATTTAGAGAAAAACATGTGTCTGGGGGCCGGTATATCTATTTTTAGGAACATTAATACAAAACCTCACAATAATGTCTAATTGAATGCTAAAAACGTAATGGAATTTTAAATTTTTCTATGAACGATAAAACACTGAATATTGACAGAATATGAATGTCACACCCCCTTTTGATCGACATTTTACAATCAAGTGAAACGCGACAAAAGTGCAACAAACAGTGAAATATGAACGCGAAGGGCACAAAATAAACCCACATACAATCTGATACATCACTAAGCTTTAGAACTTTGTTGTGACGATTGCACCAAGAAAATTCCTAGTTTGCAAACGATGGCAATAAAACTATTCTGATTCTGATTCTGATTCTGAAAATCTCCTTCCAAGTCTATGGAAACGCTTCCCGCCCACACTGCTAGGTGCTTTGTCTGAGCTGCTGTGACGTACATTACCATAGTAACTACTTAGATGACCATAGTAACTACTTAGATGACCATAGTAACTAATTAGATTAATATAGTAACTAGTATATCATCCATAAGCGCAGATTCCAACCATTGAAATACCGTAATTTCCGGACTATAAGCCGCACCTGACTATAAGCCGCACCAGCTAAATTTAGGGTAAAATACAGATTGCTCCATATATAAGCCGCACCCTTGTATAAGCCGCAGGGTTTTGATGTGTAATTAGCGTAGTATATAGGGGTTCCTGCTACCACGGAGGGGATTGTCGGGACAGAGATGACTGTTTGGGAACGCAAAGCGTCCCATTTATTAACAATAAATCTTTCAATCATTCAATCCAACTTTCACATCTTTGACATGGCGAACAGCATTCGTGCAGAGTACAAATAATACAACGCTGCAAAGTAATACAAAGTGCTCGCCTGTACGTTATCAAAATAACCAGCCTAAGTCAGTCTTTAATCATTGTGTCATCGTCTTCCTCCTGCGTACTAAAACCCCCGAAATCCTCTTCGTCGGTGCCGGAGAAGAACAGGCCGTATATAAGCCGCACCCTTGTATAAGCCGCAGGGACCAGAACGAGGGGGGAAAGTAGCGGCTTATAGTCCGGAAATTACGGTAGTTGAAGACTTACGGTCATTAGAAAAGATGAGTGCACATCATAATGGCAGCTACACTTTACATCTTAAAGATCTAAAAAAAATTATTTGGGAATGTCCGGCGGGCCAGATTGAAAAGTTCAACGGGCCGCATGTGGCCCCCGGGCCTTAGTTTGCCCAGGTGTGCTGTAGCACTTTGAGGTTGTTTGCTCAATGTAAAGTGCTTTTTACAAAAAAAATCTATTATTATTAGGGATGTCCGATAATGGCTTTTTGCCGATATCCGATATGCCGATATTGTCCAACTCTTTAATTACCGATACCGATATCAACCGATATATACAGTGGTGGAATTAACACATTATTATGCCTAATTTGGACAACCAGGTATGGTGAAGATAAGGTACTTTTTAAAAAAATGAATCAAATAAAATAAGATAAATAAATTAAAAACATTTTCTTGAATAAAAAAGAAAGTACAACAATATAAAAACAGTTACATAGAAACTAGTAATTAACGAAAATTTGTAAAATTAACTGTTAAAGGTTAGTACTATTAGTGGAGCAGCAGCACGCACAATCATGTGTGCTTACGGACTGTATCCCTTGCAGACTGTATTGATATATATTGATATATAATGTAGGAAGCAGAATATTAATAACAGAAAGAAACAACCCTTTTGTGTGAATGAGTGTGAATGGGGGAGGGAGGTTTTTTGGGGTTGGTGCACTAATTGTAAGTGTATCTTGTGTTTTTTATGTGGATTTAATTTAAAAAAAAAAAAAAAAAAAAAAAATAACTATACCGATAATTTCCGATATTACATTTTAACGCATTTATCGGCCGATAATATCGGCAGACCGATATTATCGGACATCTCTAATTATTATTATTATTATAATTATTATAAATGATAGTATGGGACAGTTTCCAAGTCCATGTCAGGAAAAGCAACAAATTTAGCAGAACTGCACCAATTCTGTCAAAAGGAGTGGTCAAGAATTCCAGCAGAAGCTTGTGGATGGCTACCAAAAGCGCCTTATTGCAGGTAAACTTGCCAAGGGACATGTAAGCAAATATTAACATTGCTGTACGTATACTTTTGACCCTCACATTTTCAGTAGAGCCATAATAAATTCATAAAAGAAGCAAACTTCATGAATGTTTTAGTGAGCAACAAGTATGTGCTCCAATCACTACATCACAAACAACAAAGAGTTGTAGAAATGATTGTAAACTCAAGACAGCCATGATATTATGTTCTTTACACGTGTATGTACACTTTTGACCGCCACTGTATAAATAATGAGACATTTTGCATATTTTTCAGCATGAAAAAAAGGAATGTGGAGTTTTGCTACTATCCTTTCACTCTTTCAGGAATTGTAATGTCTGCCATGGGACGGTGAGACGCATTATGTAACGACAAAGGGTAATTATAGTAATTGGGAAGCATGCGCAGGGCGTGACGACAATCAACAGTCTGCAGTATTCATAGTTTAGAAGACATGTTGGTTTTGCTCCTCGTCTGCCTTTCTGAGGCGTGTCCAGTCGAGGAACGTATTGCGTTCACCGCTTCTTAGAAAGTCATGAAAATGTACCACGTACGGCAGGGGTCACCAACGCGGTGCCCGCGGGCACCAGGTAGCCCGTAAGGACCAGATGAGTAGCCCGCTGGCCTGTTCTAAAAATAGCTCAAATAGCAGCACTTACCAGTGAGCTGCCTCTATTTTTTAAATTGTATTTATTTACTAGCAAGCTGGTCTCGCTTTGCCCGACATTTTTAATTCTAAGAGAGACAAAACTCAAATAGAATTTGAAAATCCAAGAAAATATTTTAAAGACTTGGTCTTCACTTGTTTAAATAAATTAATTAATTGTTTTACTTTGCTTCTTATAACTTTCAGAAAGACAATTTTAGAGAAAAAAATACAACCTTAAAAATGATTTTAGGATTTTTAAACACATATACCTTTTTACCTTTTGAATTCCTTCCTCTTCTTTCCTGACAATTTAAATCAATGTGAAAGTTTTTTGTTTTTTTTTATTGTAAAGAATAATAAATACATTTTAACTTAATTCTTCATTTTAGCTTCTGTTTTTTCGACGAAGAATATTTGTGAAATATTTCTTCAACCTTATTATGATTAAAATTCAAAAAAATTATTGTGGCAAATCTAGAAAATCTGTAGAATCAAATTTAAATCTTATTTCAAAGTCTTTTGAATTTCTTTTACAATTTTTGTTCTGGAAAATCTAGAAGAAATAATGATTTGTCTTTGTTTTGGTCCAATTTGTTATATATTCTAACAAAGTGTAGATTGGATTTTAACCTATTTAAAACATGTCATCAAAATTCTAAAATTAATCTTAATCAGGAAAAATTACTAATAATGTTCCATAAATTATTTTTTTAATTTTTTCACAAAGAGTCGAATTAGCTAGTTTTTCTCTTCTTTTTTTCGGTTGAATTTTGAATTTTAAAGAATCGAAATTGAAGATAAACTATGTTTCAAAATTTAATTGTCATTTTTTTCATGTTTTCTCCTCTTTTAAACCGTTCAATTAAGTGTAAATATCATTAATTATTAATAATAATATAGAGTTAAAGGTAAATTGAGCAAATTGGCTATTTCTGGCAATTTATTGAAGTGTGTATCAAACTGGTAGCCCTTCGCATTAATCACTACCCAAGAAGTAGCTCTTGGTTTCAAAAAGGTTGGTGACCCCTGCTGTACAGTATTATTACAGGAGGAATACCATCCTATTTGGCTCAATGTTTACCCAAATCTAGTGTCTCTTTACGCTGAACATGTGCTGTGCTCGTTTAGGACTGGTTTAACGGGTCGGACCACGATGCTCTTTGTCTGACTGTATTCCAGGGTGACAGAGCAATAAAAACACTGAAATAGGAAAGAAAAACAAAAACCAAAGATAAGCCAGATTCAGAGAAAACACAGCAGGATGTCAAAGGAGACAAGAAATATTGTGGACAAAGTCAACAACAATAGGAAGGCACTGCGTATCAACACAAGCACACAAAAACGAGCTTATTTCCTATAATAAAGTGGCCAGGAGTCTTTTTTACCCTTATTTACCCAACGGCTACTTGACTTCTTGCCAACATGTCTTTCTCTGAGCAGACATCACATTCTTGTTGTGTCGCTAAATGACCTCATCGTAACGTAATTGACCATGACACATGTGCATATCATTTTAATAGACGTCGTAGGCCAGTGGTCCCCAACCACCGGGCCGCGGACCGATTGGTACCAGAAAAATAAAAATAAATAAAAAAATAAAAATAAAAAAAAAACAGAAAAAAAAAATAAAAATAAAAATAATTTTTTTTTTTTTAAATAAATCAACATAGAAAAACACATTTTATACATTATATATCAATTTAGATCAATACAATCTGCAGGGATACAACCCGTAATCACACATGATTGTATTTCTTTATGGAAAAAAAAAAAAAAAAAAAAAAAAATTTTTTTTTTTTTTTTTTAAATTCGCCAACCCCCCCCGCCCCCCTCCTTCCCGGTCCGTGGGACAAATTTTCAAGCGTTGACCGGTCCGCAGCTACAAAAAGGTTGGGGACCACTGTCGTAGGCGACAGAAAATTATTTTGTAGGGGAGACAAAGTGAGTAAAAAACAAAAAACATGTTCATAAAAATAAACATTCTCATGTTGCTTGTTGTTGTTGTTTTATTTACTGCGAGTGCTTTTGGACGAGGTGAGGGAGCGCACACAAATGGCGACCTGCCACAAATGAATGTATGTATGGAAAACTCTGCATGCTGTGGGTGGTGTGCTTCGTAGCAAAGTCTCTGTGGTCCAGGTATCGGTCATAATTAAGATAATTACTAATTAATTAATTAATTGGCGCCACCTCGGGGATCAGCCTTATTTACCGTGCGGGAGTTGTTTTTTGTTTTCTTAAGTCTTTGACACACCCGGTGACTAATTGAGGCACGTCGTCTATTACTGACGCACAAAATGTCCTATTAGGATAGGCTAGGACTTTATTGTCATTGCACGAGTACAACGAAACTATGTTTTCAGCACAAACCCGTTCAAGATGAGACAAACAAACCGTGTACAGGGTTACAGAACAGGAACGCTGATGGGTCGCCACGAGGCGCCCCGTAAAAGATAAGAAAAAGGTAAAACGCTGGGGAAGAAGATGAGTAAAAAACTACAATCTAGACTTGGCTCCTAAGGGGGCCTAGTCTGGAGTGGGGGAAAAACTCCATGCAAAGCACACATAAACACGTTACATTTAATCACGACAACTCGCAACAGAGGGGCGGGGAGTTGGGGCCCTGGAGGTCGACTGCTGCTATGAAGCGCTGCCAGCAGTCCATCAAACTTCTTCCTTAACGTAAAAGACCGCCATAACCACAACACCAGGGGGAGCTCCACTAACCACGTTAAACCCAGATTCCGATCTAACAAAGGTCTTAACTCATTCTCTTTCTATGCCACATCAATGTGGAATGCGCTCCCAACAGGTATAAAAGAAAGGGCATCTCTATCCTCCTTCAAAACCGCAATAAAAGTACACCTCCAGGCAGCTACAACCCTAAACTAACACCCTCCCCGGATTGTTAATAATCAAATGTAAACAATCAAATGCAGATACTTTTTCTTATGCCTTCTGATCTCTCTCTCTCTCTCTCTCTCTCTCTCTCTCTCTCTCTCTCTCTCTCTCTCTCTCTCTCTCTCTCTCTCTCTCTCTCTATGTCCACTACTTGCTGTCCATATCCTACCAAGTCAGAGCTACACTGTTCCAATATCCATTTCTCTGTTCTCAATTGTTGATGACTGATGATAACAACCAAACCTGTTTTCTGCGAGCAGACATTCCAATGACCTGTCTGTTCTATTCGTCTATGCTGGCCCTCATATTACATTTTTCCTTTTCAGCAAGCTTCTCCATGATGTGATCCATCTTGCGATTCAGTTCAGAAATCGCCCCAGTCTGTGATCCCACAGCCCGGCCCAAACCTTCCATTGCGACGAACAGCCTTTGGGCTCCTTGAGTGGCTGCCATCTTCTTATGAATTTGACAATACACCAGAGCAATGCGCAGCCCAATCAGCGGGTGCCCCGCGATCACGGTTCCAAATAGGTAGATGTCTTCCACGTCCTCGATGGAAAGGACTGAGAGGCACATGATTCTCCATTTATCCCAGGAATCTCTCACGTACCCCGCAGCAGTGGTTCCATCAGGGCAGCCAGGCTCCCCAGAACCTCTTTTCCTCGTCGAAAAGATTTTGGAAATTGAGTCGAGAGTCCAGCTAATCAATTCTATTTCTGATGTTTAGATTTGGAGCACTTTAATTTAATAATACCTGGGATTTGTATAGCGCTTTTCTAAGTACCCAAAGTCGCTTTACATGTAGAACCCATCATTCATTCACACCTGGTGGTGGTAAGCTACTTTCATAGCCACAGCTGCCCTGGGGTAGACTGACTGATTGTATTGATAGTTTGGTTAAAAACATATTTATTATTAATTTAGTTTATTTGATTTTAGCAGAACTTAATGTATATTGTATGTAAATGTATTTTGTCTAATCAGTCTGACCTAACCCTAAGGTTTATTTGTTAAAATAATAATTTAATCTCTTTTGATTAACACATGCTTTTAGGGATGTCCGATAATGGCTTTTTGCCGATATCCGATATGCCGATATTGTCCAACTCTTTAATTACTGATAACGATATCAACCGATTCCGATATCAACCGATATATACAGTCGTGGAATTAACACATTATTATGCCTAATTTGGACAACCAGGTATGGTGAAGATAAGGTACTTTTTTAAAAAATGAATAAAATAAAATAAGATAAATCAATTAAAAACATTTTCTTGAATAAAAAAGAAAGTACAACAATATAAAAACAGTTACATAGAAACTAGTAATGAATGAAAATGAGTAAAATTAACTGTTAAAGGTTAGTACTATTAGTGGAGCAGCAGCACGCACAATCATGTGTGCTTACGGACTGTATCCCTTGCAGACTGTATTGATATATATTGATATATAATGTAGGAAGCAGAATATTAATAACAGAAAGAAACAACCCTTTTGTGTGAATGAGTGTAAATGGGGGAGGGAGGTTTTTTGGGTTGGTGCACTAATTGTAAGTGTATCTTGTGTTTTTTATGTGGATTTAATTTAAAAAAAACAAAAAAAAAAACACAAAAAAAAACGATCCTGATAATAAAAAAAAACGATACCATTAATTTCCGATATAACATTTTAACGCATTTATCGGCCGATAATATCGGCAGACCGATATTATCGGACATCTCTACATGCTTTTATATCATTTTACAAGGTAGGGAACTGTAAGTAGGTCAGATATTTTATTCTATTTAATATGATCAAAATCAAGAGTCAGATGACTAATAATTCAGTATTAATATTCGTAGTGTAGGTCCTGAGGTCAAAGAGGTTAAGAACCCCTGCTATATACAATGACCCTGCAGATGAAAATTAGCCTTTGACTACAACCTGACACATGGAAATTGTATTGTATTAATGTGCATAAAACTTGTTTTACTTGTTTTAAGGGTTTTGCTCCTAAATGATGTCAGTAAGATATTACAGCTTGTTGCTGAGATTTGATGAGCTATATTGAGTAAAACATGCTTGAAACTAGAATATCAAGTGTTGCAAAGCTGTGCCATCAACACTCACAAGTAGAAAACTACTTTTTTAAAGTAATAATTTCTTATTTCAAGCATGAAAATAAAAAATCATGACTTTGACACAATTGTGTCTCATAATTAAAACAGATGACAGCCAAATGGACTTTGCTGTTTTATTTTCAATGAAACAATAGAACATACATACTTATATAGTAGTACAGTTGGCACAGTACAGTAAACTGACAGTTAATAGTTCAACATTTAACATGTGACATTTCTAAGTATTTTGAACCGAAATAGTTCATGCACATTCAGGTAAATTATTCAAAATTACAATTAAAAAATGTTTGGCCTGGGGCAGGGCTGTACCCTATTTTTCGGAGTATAAGTCGCACCGGCCGAAAATGCATAATAAAGACGGAAAAAAACATATATAAGTCGCACTGGAGTATAAGTCGCATTTTTGGGGAAATGTATTTGATAAAAGCCAACAGCAAGAATAGACATTTGAAAGGCAATTTAAAATGTCTAAAGAATAGTGAACAACAGGCTGAATAAGTGTACGTTATATGAGGCATAAATAACCAACTGGTATGTTAACGTAACATATTATGGTAAGAGTCATTCAAATAACTATAACATATAGAACATGCTATACGTTCACCAAACAATCTGTCACTCCTAATCGCTAAATCCCATGAAGTCTTATACTTCTAGTCTCTTACGTGAATTACATCAATAATATTATTTGATATTTTACGCTAATGTGTTAATCATTTCACACATAAGTCGCAACTGAGTATAAGTCGCACCCCCGGCCAAACTATGAAAAATACGTCCACTTATAGTCTGAAAAATACGGTATATATGCGCACTAATTGACTGAAAGAGCACGCACTTGGCGTGATGATGTCATGTTATCCATGGAAAAATGCATTTTTAGACAATATGATTTGCCTGAGCGGCTAGGAGACCCCGAGAGTAACAAGCGCTTGCCTTGTTGTCTTTCCATTAAGAACAATAAATTAGTTTTTAGTATAAGTTTGCTGGTTTCAAGAAATGTATATCATTATGTCAAGATAATGGCACTAGCATTTACTTCATTTAAAAGAGTATTTTTCAACATATTGAGCAAAAAGGTCTCTTTTTTTTCTACCAAGAAAAGTGCACTTGTTACTAGTGAGAATATACTTATTTGAAGCTATTTTGGGTTCATTGAGGTTAGCTAATTTGACTTGTTTTGGAAAGTCTTGACAAGCCAAATTTTCTTGTTCTATTGGCAGATAATTTTGCTTAGTTCAAATAAAATACCCCTCATTTTTGTTTTTGTTTTCTTGTTTTTGACCACTGACTTTTTGCAGTGATAGCAAATGCGTCACGGACCGGTACCGGTCCCCGGACCGGCGGTCGCACTGCAAAAACTGAAATCTAAGTAAGATGAAATATCTCAAATAAGGGTGATATTTGCTTATTTTCTGTCTGATAAGATCATTCTTCTCACTAAGCAGATTTTATGTTAGAGTGTTTTATAAGTGTTTGCTTATAGTCCGGAAATTACGGTACTCGAATCAGTGAAGCATGTTTAATATAAACAGTGTGCTTTATAACAATTAGGGAGGGTTGTGTCATGTTTGTCCTCCTACAGAAACCATATTAAAACAAAAAATATATTTTTTTCCCCTCATCTTTTTCCATTTTTCATACATTTTTGAAAAAGCTCCAGAGAGCCTCTAGGGCGGCGCTAAAGAGCCGCATGGTTGCCGACCCCGGACCTAGACGTATTATGAGTACCGGTAGATTATTCATGACAAATGCTTGCAATTTATTTGGGGGATTCACGCTAGTCTAACTTCAACCTGCACAGTTTTATGGAATGGCTTATACCAGGGGTCACCAACGCGGTGCCCGCGGGCACCAGGTAGCCCGTAAGGACCAGATGAGTAGCTCGCTGGCCTGTTCTAAAAATAGCTCAAATAGCAGCACTTACCAGTGAGCTGCCTCTTATTTTTTTAATTTTATGTATTTACTAGCAAGCTGGTCTCGCTTTGCTCGACATTTTTAATTCTAAGAGAGACAAAACTCAAATAGAATTTGAAAATCCAAGAAAAATATTTTAAAGACTTGGTCTTCACTAACTGACAAAGAAACAGATAACAGATTTGGTGTCCAGTTCAAAGTGTGACATGATTTATTTAAAAATTTGAGAGTTGACTTTTGTATTTTACATGAGTTATTATTTGTACAAACATGGTGCAAAGTAATTCATGATTTCTTAAAAAATGTTAGTGGCTATCTAGTTAAAATGGGATATTGTGATTTCACAAGACTGTCTTAGAAGTCATCATTTGAAAATGTTCAATTTGAAAAATGTGCTCTTAGAGAAAATATAAAAATAAAGTGTTGCATATTGATATTTATCTGTTTTTATATACATTTATTGTGAGAAATCATTAAGATGATCAGTGTTTCCACAAATATATATCTTTAATTATTAATAATAACATAGAGTTAAAGGTAAATTGAGCAAATTGGCTATTTCTGGCTATTTATTTAAGTGTGTATCAAACTGGTAGCCCTTCGCATTAATCACTACCCAAGAAGTAGCTGTTGGTTTCAAAAAGGTTGGTGAGCCCTGGCTTATACACATGGCTGCAGGTAAAACACAAATATCTTCAAGAATGTCAAGCACCCTGTAATAAAGTCAAAGCTCCTTGTCTCGTAAACGCTGGTGTGGTACAGCTCACAGCTGGCTCTAAAATTAGACCCCACTCCCCTTTAGTCATCTTTTACTGACTGTCATGTCCTCTTTTTCTCTTTAACTCCTTCTCTTCCTCCAAACCAGTGTTTCACCAGCGCGGTAACCCCAGCGGGCGAGTCTTGTTTACCTCCAGCAAATGCCATGCGGGGTTCAAAGTGCCGAGAGAGACTTGGGAAACCGGGAGACAATAAAAAGTGCTGAGAAGCAGGAAATTGATGTGGTAATTATTTCATGTGTTATCCTTTAGTCCCGAGTTTTTCAACCTTTTTTGAGCCAAGGCACATTTCGTTCATTGAAAAAATCCACCAGCAGAAATCGTTAAAAAATGAAACTCAGCAGCCGATATTGACCATAAAAAGTTGTTGTCACAATTGTTGGGTATGACTTTAGCCCTTGTGTAATGTTCATATTGTTGTTACTCAGCCAGCGTTTGTGGGTCTGATGGACCCCTTACATTTTTGCACAGATGTTTACCTTATTCCAATAAACATCTGGGGCCGTACTTATCAAGCTTCTCAGAATGACTCCTAAGAAGTCTGCTAAGAGTTGACTTAAGAGTAAATAAATTCTTGGCTGAAAGCTGCACTTAAAAGTTAGTTATCAAGCGTCTTACTCACACTTTCAGCGAAGTGTAGGACTGAATCTTAAGTGTCACACTCAGAGCTGAATTACGACATTACTATGTGCCGTAAACGCAATTTTAGGTGACGTCATTTCTGTGTCCATAGAAATGACCAATCACGGAAGGGAATCCGTTGTCTAAGAATAAAGAAATATCTTGGAAATATTTAAGTGGACAATGGGAGTGTATATTTTGACAATAAACTACAAAATAATACAAAACAAACTAGTCCCCGCCGGCACTCACGCTACCGCTCCCTCTCTTCTCTCGCCCACACACTCACTGACGTCACTCACCTCACGGCCACACACATACGCTACTGTCATAACATTTTCTTTCCAATTCATTAATTAGGCAACTAATTTGAAACTGGTGTGGGTGGCTCTATATATACTAGCCCACTGCAGCCACATGCAGAAATCAACATGGAATCAAAAAGTATTAAATCTGTGACAAAAATAATACCCGCTCTGTCTAAACGATACCGTTTGATCAGCTGCTCGTCATCAAACAAATCCAGAACATCGTTCCGCTCCCTGGATGTTCGCGCACGTCTCTCTCGCCTCAGTGCCATCCCCTGCTGGCAACTCCTAACCACTTAAGACACCTCTGAAGGTCTCTTAAATATCGTGGAGAGTAGGAGTGATTCTTAGACTTAAGAACGTTGATAAAAAGCTTGTATTCTTAAGTTTGAGAGTAGGACTACATTTCGCAAATTCTCAGGACTGAAGTGTAAAATGGCACTCTAAGAAGCTTGATAAGTACGGCCCCTGTTCAGTATTTGAACATACAAGTGTTTGATTGTGAGGCATTAAAAGCCACAAAATGCAACGGGGTCCATCAGACCCACAAACGCTGGCTGAGTAACAACAATATGAACGTTGCACGGAAAATTTCTCTGGCAGTTTCTGCATCCCACAGGGATTCTTCTTTTGTGTTTGTGCACCTGCGGTTCCCACACAAGGTTGCAACATTGTTTGTCAACACTGTCTGCTCTCATTTTCTCGCACATTTTGACCCTCTGATGTTCTGTGTACCTACAATCTGCCCTCCTCCTGTTTAGGCCTGCGGTGTGTGTGTGTGTGTGTGTGTGTGTGTGTGTGTGTGTGTGTGTGTGTGTGTGTGTGTGTGTGTGTGTGTGTGTGTGTGTGTGTGTGTGTGTGTGTGTGGTACACAGAACATCAATTTCCACACTTCTATTAGTCCAGTGGACACAGACATCTTATCTGTAATATACTGTAATTTCCGGACAATAAGCCGCACCTGACTATAAGCCGCACCAGCTAAATTTAGGGGAAAATACAGATTGTTCCATATATAAGCCGCACCCGACTATAAGCCGCAGGGTTTTGATGTGTAATTAGCGTAGTATATAGGGGTTCCTGCTACCACGGAGGGGATTGTCGGGACAGAGATGAGCGTCCCATTTATTAACAATAAATCTTTCAATCATTCAATCAAACTTTCACATCTTTGACATGGCGAACAGCATTCGTGCAGAGTACAAATAATACAACGCTGCAAAGTAATACAAAGTGCTCACTGTACGTTATCAAAATAACCAGCCTACCGGTATATGAAAAGTCAGTCTTTAATCATTGTGTCATCGTCTTCCTCCTGCGTACTAAAACCACCGAAATCCTCTTCGTCGGTGTCGGAGAAGAACAGGCCGTATATAAGCCGCACCCTTGTATAAGCCGCAGGGACCAGAACGAGGGGGAAAAGTAGCGGCTTATAGTCCGGAAATTACGGTAAATGTGTAGGGGGGGTGTATGAACAGAAAATGAGCCAAAGTCAGTGAGTCTCAGTTTGAAAAATTAATTAATTGTATCATTTTTCTTTTAATAAAAAAATGAAAACGGGTCCCACAGACCCGAACACCACACAAGGGTGTAAACAAGCATGCATCAATATAGCTCTTGTCTCAAAGTAGGTGTACTGTCACCACCTGTCACATCACACCCCGACTTATTTGGACTTTTTTGCCGTTTTCCCGCGTGTAGTGTTTTACTTCTTGTCTTGCGCTCCTATTTTGGTGACTTATCCTGTTTTGTTGGTATTTCCCCGTAGCAGTTTCATGTCGTCCTTGAGCGCTATTCCCCCGCACCTGCTTTGTTTTAGCAATCAAGCATATTTACACTAGCGTTCAAAAGTTTGGGGTGACATTGAAATGTCCTCATTTTTGCAGGAAAAGCACTGTACTTTTCAATGAAGATAACTTTAAACTAGTCTTAACTTGAAAGAAATACACTCTATACATTGCTAATGTGGTAAATGACTATTCTAGCTGCAAATGTCTGCTTTTTGGTGCAATATCTACATAGGTGTATAGAGGCCCATTTCCAGCAACTATCACTCCAGTGTTCTAATGGTACAATGTGTTTGCTCATTGGCTCAGAAGGCTAATTGATGATTAGAAAACCCTTGTGCAATCATGTTCACACATCTGAAAACACTTTAGCTCGTTACAAAATGGACCTTCCTTTGAGCAGATTGAGTTTCTGGAGCATCACATTTGTGGGGTCAATTAAACGCTCAAAATGGCCAGAAAAAGAGAACTTTCATCTGAAACTCGACAGTCTATTCTTGTTCTTAGAAATGAAGGCTATTCCACTAAATTGTATGGGTGACCCCAAACTTTTGAACGGTAGTGTAAGTTGTTGCTATCCTTCTTTGTGGGGACATTGTTGATTGTCATGTCATGTTCGGATGTACTTTGTGGACGCCGTCTTTGCTCCACAGTAAGTCTTTGCTGTCGTCCAGCATTCTGTTTTTGTTTACTTTGTAGCCAGTTCAGTTTTAGTTTCGTTCCCTAAGCTTCATTGCCTCTTCTTAGGGACACTCACCTTTTGTTTATTTTTGGTTTTAGCACCTTTTCACCTGCATGCTGCCTCCCGCATATTGTGATCACGACAAACCATGTTCCGACATCTACAAAGCAATTAGCTACCTGCTGCCACCTACTGATATGGACGAGTATAACATTGTTACGCTGCCGAGCTCTAGACAGCACCGACACTCAACAACGGCACATTATTTGCAGACTATAATTACATGTTTGCAAAGATATTTTTACCCCAAATAGGTGAAATGAGATCATCTCCCACGGCACACCAGACTGTATCTCAGGGGACACTAGTGTGCCGCGGCACAGTGGTTTAGTCAGTGAGCGCAGATTGTGCCATGCTTGCCTCGTAATCTTTTACAATCCATCCCACTAACAACAGGCATGGTAACTGTGGTAACGAGGGAAAGGGGAAGGGGGAGGGCAGGCAGGCAGGAAGTGGAGTCTATAAAAACATAACAATGAGAGCACCAGGGCGGCTTCCTGTTCGAGAGCCGAGTTTAGACTCACACTTCCTCCCCCCACTGTCATCTCGCTGCCACAGTGCCCTTGGGCTTTCAGCAGCAAATACACAAGTCTCCCTGTGCGTGTGCGTCAAAAAATGTCACTTGTGCGAGTCTGCTTTTAGCGTCAAAAATGTGTGCAGGTTACACAAGCCATACCATTGTTTTCAATGAACTTATCACGGGGCGAGCCATCAGCCTTCTGTCCTGTTTGGACGTGTTGACTGTAAACAAATCTCATACTTTTTTAAGTGCGTCTCGTGTCGGTGGCATTGGTACTGGCTGAGTTCTATTACAACATCGGTTCTGTGCAATACACTTGTTAATAAATGACTGTGTGTGCTTTTTCCTGTTTGACCCTTTTTATGCATGCAATCCAAAATGCTATTAAAGTTAAAACATTTATTTTTTTAAAGTTTTCATACTTGAAAATGACACCTTGTCCTCAATTATCAGCTACTTCCTGTTAAAATTGTTATTAATAGGGCCCAAGCACCAGTGTGAAGGCCCTATTGGGACTGCTAAGGTTAGTTATTATCCTGCGCGTTTCCAAACCTTATTCCATCTTTTGGGTAACTTAAAGCAGTTTTTTTCAACCACTGTAACGCGGAAATACAGTCTGGTGTGCCGTGGGAGATTATGTAATTTCACCTAATTGGGTTAAAAACATTTTTTGCACACCAGTAATTATAATCCGCAAAAATAACGTGCCGTTGTTGAGTGTCGGTGCTGTCTAGAGCTCGGCAGAGTAACCGTGTAATACTCTTCCATATCAGTAGGTGGCAGCAGGTAACTAATTGCTTTGTAAATGGTGGGAACATGGTTTGTCGTGATCACAATATGCGGGAGGCAAAGAGCAGGTAAAAAGGTGTCTAATGCTGAAACCAAAAATAAACAAAAGGCGAGTGCCGCGAAGAAAAGGCATCGAAACTTAGGGAAGGCTATGCAAAACGAAACTAAAACTGAACTGGCTGCAAAGTAAACAAAAACGGAATGCTGGACGACAGCAAAGACTTACAGCGTGTGGAGCAGACGGCGTCCACAAAGTGCGTCCGTACATGACAATCAACAATGTTCACACGAAGAAGGATAGCGTCCGCACAACTTAAATCGTCTTGATTGCGAAAACAAGACAAGTACGGGGAATGTTCAAGGAAGACATGAAACTGCTACAGGAAAATACCAACAAAACAGGAAAAGCCACCAAAATAGGAGCGCAAGACAAGAAGTAAAACACGACACACAGGAAAACACCAAAAACCTCCAAATAAGTCAGGGTGTGATGTGACAGGTGGTGACCTACTTTGAGACAAGAGCTATAGTGATCCATGGTTGGTTATGCTTTAAATTGATATCCAACAATTGCGAGAATGACTTTTTAATTGTCAATATCGGCTGCTGAGTTTCATTTTTCAATGATTTCTAGTGGTTGTATGCCTCGGGATTTTTTCAATGAAAAAAATGTGCCTTTGCTCAGAAAAGGTTGAAAAACACTGACTTAAAGGGCAACTATGTTGAATGTCATCCTTTTTTTTAAACGTATAAATGTTGCTATAATGTTGATACTCGTGTTAAAAAATGCTAAAGCATTTCTCTTCACAGGCTTATGCAGTCTGGCTACGTTGGGCGGTATAGCTCGGTTGGTAGAGTGGCCGTGCCAGCAACTTGAGGGTTCCAGGTTCAATCCCCGCTTCCGCCACCTCTGCCGTTGTGTCCTTGGGCAAGACACTTTACGCACCTGCTCTCAGTGCCACCCACACTGCTTTAAATGTAACTTAGATATTGGCTTTTACTATGTAAAAGCGCTTTGAGTCACTAGAGAAAAGCACTATATAAATATACTTCACTTCACTTCACTACGTTGTGACATCACAGCAAAGTGGATGCACGTATTTAGACGTTAAGGAAAGCCACAAGGCCAAGAGTCCCCTATGCTTTGGGCTATGAGGTGAAGTATTCATTTCATATAATCTTGGCATGTGCATAAATAATAACACCAATAAGTAACTAATGTTACTAAAAACAGATTTTTTTAAATAAAAGAATCTGAATGGATTGGCGAGTGCAAACGTGTACCTAATGTTGTGACCGGGCGAATCTATATAATGTTTATGAAGTTTATTTTTCGACAGTGTCTGGACAAAAAAATAGTCGTGAATTGGTCACTGCCACAAGTTTTACCAATCGTGTAGAAATTTGGTGAAGACCACTGTCATGATAGGATGCACACAAATAGTCTCACAAACCCATGATTGGAAACAAGTCGGTTATTTTGGTTTGGACATTTTCATATTTGACTCCTCGGGACTTTGACCAAATAAGCCTAAATGAAAAATCACAGATACTATACGGATGGATGATAACAAATTACAAATCATTTTAGCCGACTCTATAGGACGTGCAACAAACTTTGAGGGTCAGTCTGACAATTGACCACACAAATTCCAACAACCAAGAAATTAAAAGAAACATTTTTTGCATTGTCAATGAAAGAGATTTTGTTAAATGTTAAATACCTTGTCATTAAAATACATATGATTATAGTATTCAACTTAATTTCATAAGTAAATAGTCGAGAAGCACATACATTATACTTATATATTGTATTAAGTTCAGGGTTTTCCACACATTCATTTATTTGTGGCGGCCCGCCGCGAAAGAATTACGTCCGCCACAAATAAAATAAAAACTTTTTTTTTTTTTAATTAAATTTTTTTTTTTTTTTTTTTTTTTTTTTGTCCTCTCCAGCTTCTCAGGCAAATCATATAGTAGATGTAGATGCCCATATCGGCTGTTCAGACTTACTTTACAAAAGAGAAGTGTAGGATACTTCTCTTGTTGCCTTATTTGTATTTCTATTAGAAACACAACATGTGTATATAACAAAGTGTGCAAAGTCTGCAGGCAGTAGGAAACACATGGTTAAGTGTAGGGAGTAAAACTGATGGCAGTCTAAAGTTCAACATTTTTGGAGCTCTTTGTTCAGTGGATCAGATGTTTGATGAAGCTCTGTGTCTATCTACCACCACTACTGTTTTCTGTTTATTTGTTTCTGACTGTGGCAGGACACCTCTGCCTCTGTTTCACTTTATGTTGCTGGTAAATAATATGGTTGTAGTAGTAGGCTAAAGTTAAATTATTTAGTATGCACTAATTAAAGGGGCAGAGCTTTATGAGACATTTTAGCTTTTATATTTTATAAGATATATTTTTTGTAAGAACCACAATTAATAAATATATTTCAGTGAATAACTTATTGTTCAAATCTGTAAATAAATATGTACATAAAGTGTTGTAATTATATTGTAAAATGGATGGATGGATGGACGTTTAAAACAAAACTGTTATTATTAATTAGTAAGTATACATTTTTTGAGCCTTTTTAGAGAAAATCAAATCATTGTAGTAAACTATGCAAATTACTCGATGATGTCATGGTGACCACGCCCATAGCCACGCCCCCACCGCCACAGGTATCTTGGCAGTTTATGGGAAACACTGAAGTTTAATTGTATTTCTCCTCTTAGAGGACTAATTCAATCATCTAAGTATGTGTTGACTGAACTGGTATATATTCCAGGCTCTTCAAAGCACTCAAGACACCATTTAAACCTTAAAAACAGACTGTGGAGGGGGGGCGTGGCCTGCGGGCCTGCCGCGGAACGGGGTGTGAAAGGACTGGCCTCGAAGACAGCGACAGGTGCGTAGATGGCCCAGGTGGGCCTTGTTATCTAATCACCTGTCGCCTTCATTAGCATCAGCCGTGAGGAAACGAGTAGTGGTAGTTGGGGGTGCTGCTGAGAGACACAGAGGCAGAAAAGACACTGTGCTAAAAAGCAAAAGAGATTGCAACATTGGATGAAAATAAAACCGTGTTATACTCAGAATTCTGGGGCCGTACTTATCAAGCTTCTTAGAATGACTCCTAAGAAGTCTGCTAAGAGTTGACTTAAGAGTAAATAAATTATTCGCTGAAAGCTGCACTTAAAAGTTAGTTATCAAGCGTCTTACTCACACTTTCAGCGAAGTGTAGGACTGAATCTTAAGTGTCAAACTCAGAGCTGAATTACGACATTACTATGTGCCGTAAACGGAATTTTAGGTGACGTCATTTCTGTGTCCATAGAAATGACCAATCACGGAAGGGAATCCCTTGTCTAAGAATAAAGAAATATCTTAGAAATATTTAAGTGGACAATGGGAGTGTATATTTTGACAATAAACTACAAAATAATACAAAACAAACTAGTCGCCGCCCGCACTCACGCTACCGCTCCCTCTCCTCTCTCGCCCACACACTCACTGACGTCACTCACCTCACATGCTGTCACCTATTAAAGGGCCACACACACACATACGCTACTCTCATAACATTTTCTTTCCAATCCATTAATTAGGCAACTCATTTGAAACTGGTGTGGGTGGCTCTATATATACTAGCCCACTGCAGACACATGCAGAAATCAACATGGAATCGAAAATGATTAAATCTGTGACAAAAATAATACCCGCTTTGTCTAAACGATACCGTTTGATCAGCTGCTCGTCATCAAACAAAGCCAGGACATTGTTCCGCTCCCTGAACGTTCGCGCACGTCTCTCTCGCCTCAGTGCCATCCCCTGCTGGCAACTCCTAACCACTTAGGACACCTCTGAAGGTCTCTTAAATATCGTGGAGAGTAGGAGTGATTCTTAGACTTAAGAACGTTGATAAATAGCTTTTATTCTTAAGTTTGAGAGTAGGACTAAATTTTGCAAATTCTCAGGACTTAAGTGTAAAATGGCACTCTAAGACGCTTGATAAATACGGCCCCTGGGCTCTCCTGGCAGTGTGTGGTGGTCTGGGCCCGTACTTATCAAGCTTCTTAGAGTGCCATTTTACACTTAAGTCCTGAGAATTTGCGAAATTTAGTCCTACTCTCAAACTTAAGAATAAAAGCTTTTTATCAACGTTCTTAAGTCTAAGAATCACTCCTACTCTCCACGATATTTAAGAGACCTTCAGAGGTGTCTTAAGTGGTTAGGAGTTGCCAGCAGGGGATGGCACTGAGGCGAGAGAGACGTGTGCGAACGTTCAGGGAACGGAACAATGTTGTTTTTTTTTGATGACGAGCAGCTGATCAAACGGTATCGTTTAGACAGAGCGGATATTATTTTTGTCACAGATTTAATACTTTTCGATTCCTTGTTGATTTCTGCATGTGTCTGCAGTGGGCTAGTATATATAGAGCCACCCACACCAGTTTCAAATTAGTTGCCTAATTAATGAATTGGAAAGAAAATGTTATGACAGTAGCGTATGTGTGTGGCCGTGAGGTGAGTGACGTCAGTGAGTGTGTGGGCGACAGAAGAGAGGGAGCGGTAGCGTGAGTGCCGGCGGGGACTAGTTTGTTTTGTATTATTTTGTAGTTTATTGTCAAAATATACACTCCCATTGTCCACTTAAATATTTCCAAGATATTTCTTTATTCTTAGACAACGGATTCCCTTCCGTGATTGGTCATTTCTATGGACACAGAAATGACGTCACCTAAAATTCCGTTTACGGCACATAGTAATGTCGTAATTCAGCTCTGAGTGTGACACTTAAGATTCAGTCCTACACTTCGCTGAAAGTGTGAGTAAGACGCTTGGTAACTAACTTTTAAGTGCAGCTTTCAGCGAATAATTTATTTACTCTTAAGTCAACTCTTAGCAGACTTCTTAGGAGTAATTCTAAGAAGCTTGATAAGTACGGCCCCTGAGGAACCCACTAGAGGGCAACATCTACACCGACCATTAAGTAAAACAAACTAACAGAAAACCTAATACATCGTATAATAATTATTTACTAAGCCTACACGGGAAATCAAAGGAGAAAGTATCAAAAAGTAAACTTGGGCATTTTCATGAACTTCCAGCAGCAGTGGGAACTCCGTCTCTAAGAAAAGCTTAGAGGAGAGTGTGACGGAGCTTGAATAACTCAAATATTTAGCTTGGCAACCATGTAAGAAGGTAAGAAAGACACCCAATGTGGGTTATTTCAGCTGACTGCTGCTATTTGTTGTTTTTGTTTTTGTCAATGCTACATATGCACATTCTACAATTTGCACACAGTGGTTTTTGCAGAGAGAACCTGACCATAAGAAACTAAAGGGTGTGAAGCGCAGAGACGTGGTCTACATTGAACCACAATACATATACAGTGCACGCTACGTCTCCTTCACAAATGCAACGCTTCTCTAACGCTTTATTGGCAGTCTATCAAAGCTGGACACATGACAACATTTTACTGAAAAAACAGCCAGGAGGACACAGTTGCTAAATGACTCTTGTGCAACACAGGATCTCTATGAATAGTCATGTAGTGGCAGTTAAAGTCACATGCTCTTTACACTGGAACGCTTCAATGCCTAGAGGAGGGGGTCCAAACTTTTTGTACTAAGGGCCGCACACTGAAAAATCAAAGCAAGCGGGGGCCATTTTGATATTTTTTATTTTAAAAACCAATACAATATATGTATAACAAATATACATGTAGGCCTCCACTCAGGCTTGATCCTGGGTAACCCAAAGGGTTTTGGTCAAAAAAAATATAAAAAATGTGTCATTATTCAGTATTCTTATTTTTATTATTCAATTTTTAAATCAACATTAGGTCTATCTGTCAATATAACGTTTTTAACGATTTAAGTTGTATGCTCTTTTTGTCAAAGAAAACCCTGTTTTTTAATGGAAAAAAACACAAAATATGCAATATTTTCACCCAATACATTTAAGTGGAATATTTGAGATTATATAATAATTTGAGCCTTAAAAAGGTCAACAACTCATAACACCATTGATTTTAATTCATTATTATTTTTTGAGCAATGACACTTAAAAACAAATCACACTAAAATGATTGGGGATCCAAAAGGGTCCTACTCATTAAAGTGTTAAAAATAAAAAAATATACATTTTTTTTACTGTTTACTTTTAACACAGTAATCTCGAGATCAACTTCAGATCTATCCGTCAATTATAAGTTTTATTGTTGTTTATGTTTTTCGTTTGTTCGTTTTAGGCCTTTCTCTTAAAAAACAGCTCAGTTTTTTTACGAGGCAAACACAAAATATGCTACATTTTCCCCAAAAAATATCTCAAAGTGGAATATTTAATGTGACGTAATTTTGAATAGGTCAATAATTCATAATGACATTGATTTTGATTCATTATTTTTTTTTTAAAGAAAGAAACAGCCTGCATGGCAGCTTTGTGTTATTAGAGTAAACATTGCAACATTTTCTTGTTACATTTCACTTGTTTGCTGTAATATACCACTTTTTACGCTTTAAAAATTTTTCAATCGTATTTTTAAAATGTGCCGTGGGGCCGTTGAAACATGACCTGCGGGCCGCAAATGGCCCCCGGGCCTCACTTTGGACACCCCTGGCCTAGAGCCAATCGACTTTGCGAGAATTGGAAGAAAAACATAGCAGCAATGGTATCGATGTGGTCTCTTCCTTATTACTTTTTGAACATGTCTGTGTCGGAACAGAACCATGCTGACTGTTACACCGCTGGCAATAATTGCTGGGACACATATGTCAAATTAAAGAAGTTTGGCTTCTTCCTACTTCTTTTCAAACATGTTTGATTGTGCAAGTGTAAATGTGATGTACACCACTGAGATGTAACTTTGTTGAACATGTTATTAGAGATGTCCGATAATATTATCGGCCGATAAATGCTTTAAAATGTAATATCGGAAATGATCTGTATCGTTTGTTTTTTTATCGGTATTGGTTTCATTTTTATTTTTATTTTATTTTATTTTATTTTATTGTATTTATTTTTTTATTAAAGGCCTACTTAAATGATTTTTTTTTTATTTAAACGGGGATAGCAGATCCATTCTATGTGTCATACTTGATCATTTCGCGATATTGCCATATTTTTGCTGAAAGGATTTAGTATAGAACAACGACGATAAAGTTCGCAACTTTTGGTCTCTGATAAAAAAAAAAGCCTTGCCCCTACTGGAAGTAGCGTGACGTAGTCAGTTGTTCACTTCCTCATATTTTCCTATTGTTTTCAACGCAGCTAGAGCGATTCGGACCAAGAAAGCGACGATTACCCCATTAATTTGAGCCAGGAAGAAAGATTCGTGGATGAGGAACGTTAGAGTGACGGACTAGAATGCAGTAAAAGACGTATCTTTTTTCGCTCTGACCGTAACTTAGGAACAAGTTGGCTCATTGAATTCCACACACTCTCCTTTTTCTATTGTGGATCACAGATTTGTATTTTAAACCACCTCGGATACTATATCCTCTTGAAAATGAGAGTCGAGAACGCGAAATGGACATTCACAGTGACTTTTATCTCCACGACAATACATCGGCGAAGCTCTTTAGCTACTGAGCTAACGTGATAGCATCTGGCTCAAATGCAGATAGAAACAAAATAAATAAACCCCTGACTGGAAGGATAGACAGAAGATCAACAATACTATTAAACCATGTACATGTAACTACACGGTTATTAATTCTCAGCCTGGCAAAGCTTAAGGATGCTGTTGCTAACGACGCTGAAGCTAACTTAGCAACTTAGCAACCGGACCTCACAGAGCTATGATAAAAACATTAGCGCTCCACCTACGCCAGCCAGCCCTCATCTGCTCATCAACACCCGTGCTCACCTGCGTTCCACCGATCGACGGCGCGACGAAGGACTTCACCCGATCACAGATGCGGTTGGCGGCTAGCATCGGTTGGCGGCTAGCATCGGCTAGCGCGTCTGCTATCCAAGTAAGTCCTCTTGTTGTGTTGCTACAGCCAGCCGCTAATACACAGATCCCACCTACAACTTTCTTCTTTGCAATCTCCATTGTTCATTAAACAAATTGCAAAAGATTCACCAACACAGATGTCCAGAATACTGTGGAATTATGAAATGAAAACAGAGCTTTTTGTATTGGCCTCAACGGGGGAGCCATACCTCTGTTCTACTGGCTACGTCACGCGCATACGTCATATCCAAAGGAGTTTTTCAACCGGAAGTTTAGCGGGAAATTTAAAATGTCACTTTATAAGTTAACCCGGCCGTATTGGCATGTGTTGCAATGTTAAGATTTCATCATTGATATATAAACTATCAGACTGCGTGGTCGCTAGTAGTGGCTTTCAGTAGGCCTTTAAATCCACATAAAAAACAAAAAATACACTTACAATTAGTGCACCAACCCAAAAAACCTCCCTCCCCCATTTACACTCATTCACACAAAAGGGTTGTTTCTTTCTGTTATTAATATTCTGCTTCCTACATTATATATCAATATATATCAATACAGTCTGCAAGGGATACAGTCCGTAAGCACACATGATTGTGCGTGCTGCTGCTCCACTAATAGTACTAACCTTTAACACTTCATTTTACTCATTTTCATTAATTACTAGTTTCTATGTAACTGTTTTTATATTGTTTTACTTTCTTTTTTATTCAAGAAAATGTTTTTAATTGATTTATCTTATTTTATTGTATTATTTTTTCTAAAAATACCTGGTTGTCCAAATTAGAGATAATAATGTGTTAATTCCACGACTGTATATATCGGTATCGGTTGATATAGGTATAAGTAATTAAGAGTTGGACAATATCGGAATATCTGATATCGGCAAAAAAGCCATTATCGGACATCCCTACATGTTATAAATAAAAACTAGTGCTGTGCGATATTACGATATATATCGGAGTACGATATAGAAAAATGTCTATCGTACGATATAACCTTCTATGGTTTATATTAGGGCTGGGCGATATATGGAAAAAACACTGCAAAAACTGAAATCTAAGTAAGATGAAATATGTCAAATAAGGGTGATATTTGCTTGTTTTTTGTCTGATAAAATAATTCTTCTCACTAAGCAGATTTTATGTTAGAGTGTTTTACTTGTTTTAAGTGTTTTGCTCCTAAATTATCTCAGTAAGATATTACAGCTTGTTGCTGAGATTTGATGAGCTATATTGAGTAAAACATGCTTGAAACTAGAATATCAAGTGTTGCAAAGTTGTGTCATCAACACTCACAAGTAGAAAACTACTTTTTTATAGTCATCATTTCTTATTTCAAGCATGAAAAGAAAAAAAATCCTGACTTTGACACAATTGTGTCTCATAATTAAAACAGATGACAGCCAAATGGAATTTGCTGTTTTATTTTCAATAAAACAATAGAAAATACGTACTCATATAGTAGTACAGTTGGCACAGTACAGCAAACTGACAGTTAATATTTCAACATTTGACATTTCAAACAAATATGAACAGAAGTTGTTCATGCACATTCAGACAAATTCTTCAAAATTACAATTAAAAACATTCTGGCCGGGGGCCGGGCTGTATATATGCGCACTAATTGACTGAAAGAGCACGCACTTGGCGTGATGATGTCATGTTATCCATGGAAAAATGCATTTTTAGACAATATGATTTGCCTGAGCGGCTAGGAGACCCCGAGAGTAACAAGCGCTTGCCTTGTTACCTTTCCATTAAGAACAATAAATTAGTTTTTAGTATAAGTTTGCTGGTTTCAAGAAATGCATATCATTATGTCAAGATAATGGCACTAGCATTTACTTCATTTAAGAATATTTTTCAACATACTGAGCAAAAAGATCTCTTTTTTTTTTTTCTACCAAGAAAAGTGCAAGAATATACTTATTTTAAGCTATTTTGGGGTTCATTGAGGTTAGCTAATTTGACTTGTTTTGGAAAGTCTTGACAAGCCAAATGTTCTTGTTGTATTGGCAGATAATTTTGCTTAGTTCAAATAAAATACCCCTCATTTTTGTATTTTTTTTTTCTTGTTTTTGACGACTGACTTTTTGCAGTGTACTCGATATATGGCGGGTTTGTCTCTGTGCGATACAGAAAATGACTATATGGTGATATTGGAGTATACGTTCCCACGCAGTTGCTTTTATCTGCGGGCATTACACTACAGGCTCTTCTCACTCTTTCTTTTCTCTCCTTCTCACAGAGACATAAAACAAGCGCACCTTCTTACATACGTCACATACTGTCGCACGTGCGACGTCATACGCCCTCGCGGAGCAGAGAGGTAGTGGGATGGGTAAAGTTAGCTGTCGTGCTAGCGGTGCGGTGCGAGTGGTAACACGAGAGAAAGAAGGTGTGAATCTGGTAACAAATGAAGGAAGAAGAATGAATTCCCAAGAAAAACAGCACAAGGTCCATCGCCTGGCGGTGGTTTGGCTTCAAGCGGGAAGATGTTGAACAGACAACCGTAATATGTCAAGTATGCGGCAAAAGCCTTGCTACAAAAACTGCTAATTTTTAGCATCATTTGAAAAGTCACAATAGTCAAAATAGTCAACAACAGAAGGAGATAACGTCCGCAGGAACCTACCACATAGTGAAGGACATACACTATTTGATATGCAGCTCATTTTTATTTGACACTTATTGAAATATCTTGTGTGACATCATGCACAAAAGTGTATCCACATATATATGGTGTATCGTGACATGGACTAAACATATCCACATATATATGGTGTATGGTGACATGGCCTAAACATATCCACATATATATGGTGTATCGTGACATGGACTAAACATATCCACATATATATGGTGTATCGTGACATGGACTAAACATATCCACATATATATGGTGTATCGTGACATGGACTAAACATATCCACATATATATGGTGTATGGTGACATGGCCTAAACATATCCACATATATATGGTGTATCGTGACATGGACTAAACATATCCACATATATATGGTGTATCGTGACATGGACTAAACATATCCACATATATATGGTGTATGGTGACATGGACTAAACATATCCACATATATATGGTGTATCGTGACATGGACTAAACATATCCACATATATATGGTGTATGGTGACATGGACTAAACATATCCACATATATATGGTGTATCGTGACATGGACTAAACATATCCACATATATATGGTGTATCGTGACATGGACTAAACATATCCACATATATATGGTGTATCGTGACATGGACTAAACATATCCACATAAATATGGTGTATGGTGACATGGACTAAACATATCCACATATATATGGTGTATGGTGACATGGACTAAACATATCCACATATATATGGTGTATGGTGACATGGACTAAACATATCCACATATATATGGTGTATCGTGACATGGACTAAACATATCCACATATATATGGTGTATGGTGACATGGACTAAACATATCCACATATATATGGTGTATCGTGACATGGACTAAACATATCCACATATATATGGTGTATGGTGACATGGACTAAACATATCCACATATATATGGTGTATGGTGACATGGACTAAACATATCCACATATATATGGTGTATCGTGACATGGACTAAACATATCCACATATATATGGTGTATCGTGACATGGACTAAACATATCCACATATATATGGTGTATGGTGACATGGACTAAACATATCCACATATATATGGTGTATGGTGACATGGACTAAACATATCCACATATATATGGTGTATCGTGACATGGACTAAACATATCCACATATATATGGTGTATGGTGACATGGACTAAACATATCCACATATATATGGTGTATGGTGACATGGACTAAACATATCCACATATATATGGTGTATCGTGACATGGACTAAACATATCCACATATATATGGTGTATGGTGACATGGACTAAACATATCCACATATATATGGTGTATCGTGACATGGACTAAACATATCCACATATATATGGTGTATCGTGACATGGACTAAACATATCCACATATATATGGTGTATGGTGACATGGACTAAACATATCCACATATATATGGTGTATGGTGACATGGACTAAACATATCCACATATATATGGTGTATCGTGACATGGACTAAACATATCCACATATATATGGTGTATGGTGACATGGACTAAACATATCCACATATATATGGTGTATGGTGACATGGACTAAACATATCCACATATATATGGTGTATCGTGACATGGACTAAACATATCCACATATATATGGTGTATCGTGACATGGACTAAACATATCCACATATATATGGTGTATGGTGACATGGACTAAACATATCCACATATATATGGTGTATGGTGACATGGACTAAACATATCCACATATATATGGTGTATCGTGACATGGACTAAACATATCCACATATATATGGTGTATGGTGACATGGACTAAACATATCCACATATATATGGTGTATCGTGACATGGACTAAACATATCCACATATATATGGTGTATCGTGACATGGACTAAACATATCCACATATATATGGTGTATGGTGACATGGACTAAACATATCCACATATATATGGTGTATCGTGACATGGACTAAACATATCCACATATATATGGTGTATCGTGACATGGACTAAACATATCCACATATATATGGTGTATCGTGACATGGACTAAACATATCCACATATATATGGTGTATGGTGACATGGACTAAACATATCCACATATATATGGTGTATCGGTGACATGGACTAAACATATCCACATAATATATGGTGTATGGTGACATGGACTAAACATATCCACATATATATGGTGTATCGTGACATGGACTTAACATATCCACATATACATGGTGTATCGTGACATGGACTAAACATATCCACATATATATGGTGTATCGTGACATGGACTAAACATATCCACATATATATGGTGTATCGTGACATGGACTAAACATATCCACATATATATGGTGTATGGTGACATGGACTAAACATATCCACATATATATGGT
>NC_084737.1:2385018-2395018 GCF_033978785.1 Entelurus aequoreus
TGCAGTCATGCAGTGACCAAATATGTCTGATTAGCAACTCACACAAGTCAATAACATCAACAAACTCACCTTTGTGCATAATGAAAATGAGTAAAATGAACTGTTAAAGGTTAGTACTAATTAGTGGAGCAGCAGCACGCACAATCATGTGTGCTTACGGACTGTATCCCTTGCAGACTGTATTGATATATATTGATGTATAATGTAGGAAGCAGAATATTAATAACAGAAAGAAATGGGGGGAGGGAGGTTTTTTTGGGTTGGTGCACTAATTGTAAGTGTATCTTGTGTTTTTTTATGTTGATTTAATAAAAAAAATATATATATAAAAAAAAAAAAAAACGATACAGATAATAAAAAAAAACGATATACCGATAATTTCCGATATTACATTTTAACGCATTTATCGGCCGATAATATCGGCAGGCCGATATTATCGGACATCCCTAGTAACAAGTTCTTATTAATACAATATTATCATAAGTTTAACATATTATTTCGTTGAGAACAGTATTAGTGTTTAGAATCATTGACATTTTAAATGCATTTTATAATATTGTTTTACTATTATTATTAATATTCTGATTATATTATATATATTCTTTCACTCTCAAAATAATCTCACTCATCTCATCATATGAAATGTAACGTACTTCACCAATTATTATTTATCTATTTGTTTTTATTGTGATTACTTATGGAGTACGTTGTGAATAAATTGAGAACAGGAAGTGAACAAAAAAGTTTAGCAACTGTTATGTAAAAGAAAAAGGGTAGGATTGAATATATAAATATAATATAAATTACTCTGTACACATATTATGTATATATTCGTATATATGTTAGATTTTTTTATCGCTATATTAGTCTATTTATACCTGCATTGTCCTTTCCATCATTGTAACTGAGCTACTGCGTGGAACAATTTCCCTTGTGGATCATTAAAGTTTGTCTAAGTCTAAGTCTAAGTCTAAATAAGCTCTGCTTCTTCCTACTCCTTTTCGAACATGTTGAAAAGAGAAACTGGAATTGTGATGTATCATGTTGTATGCATGCATGTTCCAAATAAACTCAAACTCAACTCAACTCAACTGGAGGACAAGTGTAATTAAAGCTGCAAGCAGCGTTGGTCGGGTCCGCCTTTTGGCAGGTGCTAGTCCTAGATGTCCCAATACTTTTTGTCCAGCGGTAGTCCTGAGTGAGACCTACATAGAGGTTTTTGTTTCGTGTCTCTACGATATTCGTACTGGGAGTTAGAGGAAGTTGTTGGTCTTGAGTTCACATTGTCATTATAGGGTATGTGTGTAGAATTTGGAGGACAAAAAAGAAGTAATTGCATTTTACGTTGTCATTATAGGCACGGAGCAGCATCAGTACTGCGGGTCTTTGAAGGCTCGTAAAATCAAAACGGTATTACGAATCCCAAACTCTTTCGTCAACTTTTAATCAGAAGGGTTCAATCTCTCTCCTGTAGCAGTTGAAGCCGAAACGACAAACGCGCTCAGAGGAGATAACGTTGATGTTTGGTGACCGGTTGTAACAAAAATTTTGTTTTGAAGGAGGAATAGCAAACTTCCTGTTGATTTTTGCTGAAAGAATGTTAATCTATGAAATGTAGGTCTAGGGCGAGACCTACATAGAGGTATTTGTGTCATGTCTCTAAGACGTTCCTACCGGAAGTTACAAGCAGTTTTGTCTGAGTTTTCCTCTGAGGAGCAAGTTTTTTCTCGGTTTTTTTCAAAAATTATGTAGAGCACAATTGTGAGTTTTGGGGTTCGGTTTTTTTTTTAGATCTTAAATTCCACCACGATGTGTGTAAGAAGTTTGGTGAGTTTTTAAGTATTTAAGGGGGTCAAATTAGGACGTAAAAAGGAGTGTTTTTAGTAAATTTTTGTCTAAAATGGGAAATTGCCAACTTCCTGTTGGTTTTGTGAAATTATGAATTTTAGGTCTAAAATGAGACCTACATACTGGTTTTTGTTTCATGTCTCTACGACCTTCCTAGTGGGAGTTAGAGTCAGTTCTCTTCCTAGGGGGCGCTAGAGCGCAATTGTGATTTTTTTGGGTTAGGTTTTTTGACTATGTGGTCTGGACTTCTTTTCGAATGTGTGCAAAAAATTTGGTGAGTTTTGAAGCATGTTAAGGGGGGCAAAAGTAGTGCGCAACGGTGCGGAAGAATAATAATTAAAGCTGCAAGCAGCGTTGGTCGGGTCCGCATTTTGGCTGTTGCTAATCCTAGGTGTCCCAATACTTTTGTCCAGTGGTAGTCCTGAGTGAGACTACATAGAGGTGTTGGTTGCATGTCTCTACGATATTCGTACTGGGAGTTAGAGGAAGTTGTGTCTGTGTTTTTTTCCTAGCTGCTGCGGCACAGTGGTTCTTTTCTTTGAAGGCTCGTAAAATCAAACCGTAGCACTTATTACAACGCTTTCGCCAAATTTTAATCAGAAGGGTTCAATCTCTCTCCTGTAGTAGTTTGAAGCCAAAACGACAAACGCGCTCAGAGGAGATAACGTTGATGTTTGGTGACCGCTTTTTAAAAAAAAATTGTTTTGAAGTGGGGTATCAAACTTCCTGTTGATTTTTGCTGAAGGATTTCAATCTATGAAATGTAGGTCTAAGTCAGACCTATGTAGAGGTTTTCGTTTCATGTCTCTAAAACGTTCCTACCGGAAGTTACAAGCAGTTTTGTCTGTGTTTTCCTCTGAGAAGCAGTTTAGATCGCAATTTCCACCAGTCCCAATGTGTGTAAAAATTTTGGTGAGTTTTGAAGTATTTTAAGGGGGTCAAATTACAGCTCAAAGAGGCAAAAATGAGTGTTTTTAGTAATTTTTTGTGTTGAAGGGGAAATTGCCAACTTCCTGTTGGTTTTTGCCCGAGGATGTGAAATTATGAATTGTAGGTCTAAGTGAGACCTACATACAGGTTTTTGTTTCATGTCTCTACGACCTTCCTAGTGGGAGTTACAGGCAGTTTGTTTTTGTTTTTTTCCTAGGGGGCGCTAGAGCGCAATTGGGGTTTGTTTTTTTACTAAAGTGTGCTGTCCCAGTTTTTCTATGTGTGTATAAAATTTGGTGAGTTTTGAAGCATGTTAAGGGGGGCAAAGTAGTGCGCAAAGCTGCGGAATAATAATCAACCTTACAATTTCAATAGGTTCCTTTGTACCTGTACAAAGGACTCCCTGTGGGAGTCCTTTGTACAGGGTACATGCGAACCCTAATTAAAGCTGCAAGCAGCATTGGACGGGTCCGCCTTTTGGCAGGTGCTAGTCCTAAGTGTCCCAATACTTTTGTCCAGTCGTAGTCCTGAGTGAGACCTACATAGAGGTTTTTGTTTCGTGTCTCTACGATATTCGTACTGGGAGTTAGAGGAAGTTGTGTCTGAGTTCACATTGTCATTATAGGGTATTGTGTGTAGAATGTTGGGGACAAAGAAGGAGTAATTGCATTTTCGTTGTCATTTTTGGCACCGGAGCAACTTTATTGCTGCGGGTCTTTGAAGGCTCGTAAAATCTAAACAGTAGCACGTATCATGTTTGGTGACCGTTTGTAACAAAAATGTTGTTTTGAAGGAGGAATAGCAAACTTCCTGTTGATTTTCGCTGAAGGATGTCAATCTGTGAAATGTAGGTCTAGGCCTACATAGAGGTATTTGTTTCATGTCTCTAAGACGTTCCTACCGGAAGTTATAAGCAGTTTTGTCTGAGTTTTCCTCTAAAAAGCAGTTTTTTCTCTGTTTTATTTAAAAATTGCTCTAGAGCACAATTTTGAGTTTCGGGGTTCGGTTATTTTTTGAGATCGCAATTTATGTGAGAAGTTTGGTGAGTTTTGAAGTATTTTACAGGGGTCAAATTACAGCTCAAAGAGGCAAAAACGACTTTTTTTAGTACAATTTTGTCTTGAAGG
Organism: Entelurus aequoreus; assembly: GCF_033978785.1. NCBI lineage: Eukaryota > Metazoa > Chordata > Actinopteri > Syngnathiformes > Syngnathidae > Entelurus > Entelurus aequoreus. The sequence goes on from NC_084737.1 coordinate 2,388,924, forward strand.
GGAAATTGCCAACTTCCTGTTGGTTTTTGCCCGAGGATGTAAAATTATGAAATGTAGGTCTAAGTCTGACCTACATACAGGTTTTTGTTTCATGTCTCTACGACCTTCCTAGTGGGAGTTACAGGCAGTTTGTTTTTGTTTTTTTCCTAGGGGGCGCTAGAGCGCAATTTTTATTTTTGGGGTTTGGTTTTTTTATTTTGTTGAAATTTTCGCAGGTCCTGATTCGTGTGTCAAATTTGGTGAGTTTTGGAGCATGTTAAGTGGGTCAAATTAGCGTTTTTTGTGGCGGCGGAAGAATAATGATAATAAACATTACAAAAACAATAGGTTCCTTTGTAACCAGTACAAAGGACTCCCTGTGGGAGTCCTTTGTACAGGGTACAGGGCGGACCCTAATAATAATAAACCTTACAAAAAGAATAGGTTCCTTTGTAACCAGTACAAAGGACTCCCTGGGGAGTCCTTTGTACAGGGTACAGGGCGGACCCTAATAATAATAAACCTTACAAAAACAATAGGTTCCTTTGTAACCAGTACAAAGGACTCCCTGGGGGAGTCCTTTGTACAGGGTACAGGGCGGACCCTAATAATAATAAACCTTACAAAAAGAATAGGTTCCTTTGTAACCAGTACAAAGGACTCCCTGGGGAGTCCTTTGTACAGGGTACAGGGCGGACCCTAATAATAATAAACCTTACAAAAACAATAGGTTCCTTTGTAACCAGTACAAAGGACTCCCTGGGGGAGTCCTTTGTACAGGGTACAGGGCGGACCCTAATAATAATAAACATTACAATTTCAATAGGGTCCTTTCGTCCCATTGCAAAAGGACTCCCTGTGGGATTCCTTTTGAAAAGGTCCTGTGCGGACCCTAATAAAACCTTACAATAACAATAGGTTCCTTTGTAACCAGTACAAAGGACTCCCTGAGGGAGTCCTTTGTACAGGTTACAGGGCGGACCCTAATAATGACAATAACAAAAACCAGTATGTAGGTCTCATTTAGACCTACAATTCATAATTTCACATCCTTGGGCAAAAACCAACAGGAAAATGGCAATTTCCCATTTTAGACAAAAATGTACTAAAAACACTCCTTTTTACGTCCTTGACCTCTAATTTGACCCCTTTAAAATACTTCAAACTCACCAAACTTCTTACACACATTGGGACTGGTGGAATTTAAGATCTAAAAAAAAAACCGAACCCCAAAACTCACAATTGTGCTCTACATAATTTTTGAAAAAAAACGAGAAAAAACTGCTCCTCAGAGGAAAACTCAGACAAAACTGCTTGTAACTTCCGGTAGGAACGTCTTAGAGACATGAAACAAATAATGACCAGGTGGTGCAGGACGAGAAGGTCTACCTTGGTGCGGACCTCCAGGGCGAGCCTCATCTCCTCCTCGGCAACCCCGTAGGTGAGAACGTCGTGCCGTGGTGCCGACCCTCCATGAAGCACTTGGAGCACAGCAGGGTCATGTCCTTGGAGCAGAAGTACTCCAGCGGACGTCCGTGGAGGTCACAGCAGGCCAGCTCCCACTTGCCCTGAGCCTCCTTCCCCTTCCCGTCTTCCGACTCCGGCTCGCGCGACTCCTCCGTGGCCTTCTGGCTGGACTGAGGGCTCGGACCGGACGAGGCCGCCAGGTAACCCTCCACGATGCCGGACAGTTTGAAGTTCCTCTGCAGGGCCTGGACGCCGGCGAACTCCCTGCGGCACTCGGGGCAGCGCGGCGCCGCCTCGCCCGTGGACCGGGAGATGCAGGCCTGGCAGTAGTTGTGGCCACAGGGCAGCACCACGGGGTCGGCGTAGATCTGCAGGCAGATGGCGCAGCTCAGCTCGTAGGCCAACTGCTCCTCCGGCTGGGTGAAGCTCATGATGCTTCGTCTTTTTTCCCGAGCTCTTCTCTGTTCAAAAACCGGACGGTGGCTGGCGGCAGGTTCCGCTCAGAGTCCTGGCGAGGCTGCAGGTGGCAAGAGAAGTGAGCCAGTCGCTCGGCACTCGTGCTCGCCAGGAAGAACCACATTCCTTTCCGGGAGGCCGTTTGCTGAGCTACAGGAAATCCAGCACAACATGAGGGTTGTTGATGGTGAAAATAGTTACGCTCAGTTTCCATGCACTGATACAACCACAACTCTGCACGCAAGTCAGGACAAAACTTTGGACTACACAACTTTTCCTGTGATTCGTCTACAAACCCCGTTTCCATATGAGTTGGGAAATTGTGTTAGATGTAAATATAAACGGAATACAATGATTTCAAGCCATATTCAGTTGAATATGCTACAAAGACAACATATTTGATGTTCAAACTCATAAACATTTTTTTTTTGGCAAATAATCATTAACTTTATAATTTGATGGCAGCAACACGTGACAAAGAAGTTGGGAAAGGTGGCAATAAATACTGATAAAGTTGAGGAATGCTCATCAAACACTTATTTGGAACATACCACGGGTGTGCAGGCAAATTGGGAACAGGTGGGTGCCATGATTGGGTATAAAAGTAGATTCCGTGAAATGCTCAGTCGTTCACAAACAAGGACGGGGCGAGGGTCACCACTTTGTCGACAAACGCTCGAGCAAAATTGTTGAACGGTTTAAGAACAACCTTTCTCGAGCAGCTATTGCGAGGAATTTTCGGGATTTCACCATCTACGCTCCGTAATATCATCAAAGGGTTCAGAGAATCTGGAGAAATCACTGCACGTAAGCAGCTTCCATCCCTCAGGCTGTACTGCATCAACAAGCCACATCGGTGTGTAAAGGATATCACCACATGGGCTCAGGAACACTTCAGAAACCCACTGTCGGTAACTACAGTTGGTCGCTTCATCTGTAAGTGCAAGTTAAACTCTCCTACGCAAGGCGAAAACCGTTTATCAACAACACCCAGAAACGCCGTCGCTTCGCTGGGCCCGAGCTCATCTAAGATGGACTGATACAAAGTGGGAAAGTGTTCTGCGGTCTGACGAGTCCACATTTCAAATTGTTTTTTGGAAACTGTGGACGTCGTGTCCTCCGGACCAAAGAGGAAAAGAACCATGCGGATTGTTCTAGGCGCAAAGTGTAAAAAGCAGCATGTGTGATGGTATGGGGGTGTATTAGTGCCCAAGACATGGGTAACTTACACATCTGTGAAGGCACCATTAATGCTTTTGGAGCAACATATGTTGCCATCCAAGCAATGTTATCATAGACGCCCCTGCTTATTTCAGCAAGACGATGCCAAGCCACGTGTTACATCAACGTGGCTTCATAGTAAAAGAGTGCGGGTACTAGACTGGCCTGCCTGTAGTCCAGACATTGAAAATGTGTGGCACCTAAAATAGCAGAAGGGAGACCCCCGGACTGTTGAACAACTTAAGCTGTACATCAAGCAAGAATGGGAAAGAATTCCACTTCAAAAATGTGTCTCCTCACTTCCCAAACCTTTACTGAGTGTTGTTCAAAGGAAAGGCCATGTAACACAGTGGTGAACATGCCCTTTCCCAACTACTTTGGCACGTGTTGCAGCCATGAAATTCTAAGTTAATGATTATTTGCCAAAAAAAAAAATCAAGTTTATGAGTTTGAACATCAAATATGTTGTCTTTGTAGCATATTCAACTGAATATGGCTTGAAAAGGATTTGCAAATCATTGTATTCCGTTTATATTTACATCTAACACCATTTCCCAACTCATATGGAAACGGGGTTTGTACTTTTCCACAAGTCATTTCACCCAATCAAACCCCCATCAAAGAATACCGTATTTTTCGGACCATAAGTGGCAGTTTTTTGTCATAGTTTGGCCGGGGGTGCGACTTATACTCAGGAGCGACTTATGTGTGAAATGATTAACACATTAGCGTAAAATATCAAATAATATTATTGATGTCATTCACGTAATATCCAATAATATTATTGATGTCATTCACATAAGAGACTAGACGTATAAGATTTCATGGGATTTAGCGATTAGGAGTGACAGATTGTTTGGTAAACGTATAGCATGTTCTATATGTTATAGTTATTTGAATGACTCTTACCATAATATGTTACGTTAACATACCAGTTGGTTATTTATGCCTCATATAACGTACACTTATTCAGCCCGTTGTTCACTATTCTTTAGACCAGGGGTCACCAACCTTTTTGAAAGCAAGAGCTACTTCTTGGGTAGTGATTAATGCGAAGGGCTACCAGTTTGATACACACTTCAATAAATTGCCAGAAATAGCCAATTTGCTCAATTTACCTTTAACTCTATGTTATTATTAATAATTAATGATATTTACACTTAATTGAACAGTTTAAAAGAGGAGAAAACACGGAAAAAACGACAATAAAATTTTGAAACATAGTTTATCTTCAATTTCGACTCTTTAAAATTGAAAATTCAACCGAAAAAAAGAAGAGAAAAACTAGCTCATTCGAATCTTTTTGAAAAAATTAAAAAAATAATTCATGGAACATCATTAGTAATTTTTCCTGATTAAGATTAATTTTAGAATTTTGATGACATGTTTTAAATAGGTTAAAATCCAATCTACACTTTGTTAGAATATATAACAAATTGGACCAAGCTATATTTCTAACAAAGACAAATCATTATTTGTTCTAGATTTTCCAGAACAAAAATTTTAACAGAAATTCAAAAGACTTTGAAATAAGATTCAAATTTGATTCTACGGATTTTCTTGATTTGCCAGAATAATTTTTTTGAAATTTAATCATAATAAGTTTGAAGAAATATTTCACAAATATTCTTTGTCGAAAAAACAGAAGCTAAAATGAAGAATTAAATTAAAATGTATTTATTATTCTTTACAATAAAAATTTTTTTTTACTTGAACATTGATTTAAATTGTCAGGAAAGAAGAGGAAGGAATTTAAAAGGTAAAAAGGTATAGAATTAAAAATGTCGGGCAAAGCGAGACCAGCTTGCTAGTAAATAAATACAATTTAAAAAATAGAGGCAGCTCACAGGTAAGTGCTGCTATTTGAGCTATTTTTAGAACAGGCCAGCGGGCTACTCATCTGGTCCTTACGGGCGACCTGGTGCCCGCGGGCACCGTGTTGGTGACCCCTGATTTAGACATTTTAAATTGCCTTTCAAATGTCTATTCTTGCTGTTGGCTTTTATCAAATAAATGTCCCCAAAAAATGCGACTTATACTCCAGTGCGACTTATATATGTTTTTTTCCTTCTTTATTATGCATTTTCGGCAAGTGCGACTTATACTCCGAAAAATACGGTATTTTTTTTTGTTCTATTTTTAAATTCTTGCTGCTTATTGTACAATCTACTTTGTTAAGAATTTTTTTTTTTTTTTAAGAGATTTCTCTGATCCTCATAGTTAGGGATGTCCGATAATGGCTTTTTGCCGATATCCGATATTCCGATATTGTCCAACTCTTTAATTACCGATACCGATATCAACCGATACCGATATCAACCGATATATGCAGTCGTGGAATTAACACATTATTATGCCTAATTTGGACAACCAGGTATGGTGATGATAAGGTACTTTTTTTTAAAAAAATAATAAAATAAGATAACTAAATTAAAAACATTCTCTTGAATAAAAAAGAAAGTAAAACAATATAAAAACAGTTACATAGAAACTAGTAATTAATGAAAATGAGTAAAATTAACTGTTAAAGGTTAGTACTATTAGTGGAGCAGCAGCACGCACAATCATGTGTGCTTACGGACTGTATCCCTTGCAGACTGTATTGATATATATTGATATATAATGTAGGAAGCAGAATATTGATAACAGAAAGAAATGGGGGGAGGGAGGTTTTTTGGGTTGGTGCACTAATTGTAAGTGTATCTTGTGTTTTTTATGTTGATTTAATAAAAAAAACAATAAATAAAAAAATAAAAAAACGATACAGATAATAAAAAAACCGATACTGATAATTTCCGATATTACATTTTAACGCATATTATCGGACATCCCTACTTATAGTCACTTTTTCTGTAATAAAAACGACTGGCAACACATCTAACATCCATTTCTGGTGTTATTGGAGACTGTACTCGTGTTCCTCCATGAAATACATGAACGACTCCATATGATTGGATTCAATTCTTGAGGGT